>NW_015175418.1:160965-215362 GCF_001447785.1 Gekko japonicus
TCCCTGATGGATTAAAGTACCCTGGTCCTGCTCCTACATTTAAGAACATAAGAACATAAGAGACGCCAATGTTGGATCAGGCCAAAGGCCCATCCAGTCCAACACTCTGTGTCACACAGTGGCCAGAAATACCAGTGCCATCAGGAGGTCCAGCAGTGGGGCCAGGACATTAGAAGCCCTCCCACTGTTGACCCCCCCCCCAAGCACCAAGAAGACAGAGCATCACTTGCCCCAGAGCCCCTAGCTATACCTTGTGGCTAATAGCCACTGATGGACCTCTGCTCCATATGCTTATCTAATTCCCTTTTGAAGCCGTCCATGCTTGTAGCACCCACCACTTCCTGTGGCAGTGAATTCCATGTGTTAATCACTCTTTGGGTGAAGAAGTACTTCCTTTTATCCGTTCTAACCCGACCGCTCTGCAGTTTCATGGAGTGCCCACGAGTTCTTGTATTGTGAGAAAGGGAGAAAAGTACCTCTTTCTTTACCTGCTCTTTCCCATGCATAATCTTATAAACCTCGATCATGTCACCCCTCAGTCGTCTTTTCTCCAAGCTAAAGAGCCCTAAGCGCTTTAACCTTTCCTCATAGGGAAAGTGTTCCAACCCTTTTATCATTCGAGTTGCCCTTTTCTGCACTTTTTCCAAAGCTATAATATCCTTTTTAAGGTGTGGTGCCCAGAACTGCACACAGTATTCCAAATGAGGTCTCACCATTGATTTATATAGGGGCATTATTATATTGGCTGATCTGTTTTCAATACCCTTCCTAATAATCCCCAGCATAGCATTGGCCTTCTTTATTGCAGTCACACACTGTCTCGACATTTTCAGTGAGTTATCCACTACAACTCCAAGATCTCTCTCTTGCTCAGTCTCTGCCAGTTCAGACCCCATCAATGTGTATTTATATTTAGGATTTTTAGCTCCAATGTGCATCACCTTGCACTTGGCCACATTGAACCCCATTTGCCATGTTGACGCCCACTCGCCCATCCTTGACAGATCCCCTTGGAGTGCCTCACAATCCTCACTGGTTTTCACCACCCCGAACAACTTTGTATCATCCGCAAATTTAGCCACTTCACTGCTTACTCCCATCTCCAAATCATTAATGAACAAGTTAAAAAGCAGTGGACCAAGTACTGATCCCTGCGGTACCCCACTGCTTACCACCCTCCACTGAGAAAATTGCCCACCTACACTCACTCTCTGTTTTCTATGAACTAGCCAGTTTTTGATCCATAAAAGGACTTGTCCTTCTATCCCATGATTTTTGAGCTTACTTAGGAGCCTTTGATGAGGAACTTTATCAAAAGCTTTCTGGAAGTCAAGGTAAATAATATCTATTGGATCCCCCTTGTCCACATGTTTGTTCACCCCCTCAAAGAACACTAACAGGTTAGTGAGACAAGATCTTCCCTTACAGAAACCGTGCTGAGTCTGCCTCAATAGGTTTTGCTTCTAATGGCTTCTTTTTGTGTGAATAATGCCTGGGGAAAGTTGCTTGGGATATTTTGTGCAATATGGTTTGGCTCTAATATTAAGAGTTTTTGACTAATGTTTCTGCTGTAATTGATGCTGGTTTCATTCTGCAGGTTCGAACTGACCATGAACTTCAAAGCGCTTATGTGAAACTCCTGATTAACAACACAAATACCTCGCATGCACTCAGTGTCACGGACCTTGTTCTAGTGGATAACATCACAGGTCTCCATGTCCAAGGAGCACAGGGTAGTCAGACCACAGATGGGTTTCAGACGTTCAGAATACAGATTTTGCATGGTACGTTCATTGGGGTTTTTTCATGGAATGTACGTCAAGATGGGTATAGCCGTGTTTGTCTGCAGAAAAGAGCCACAAGTCCAGTAGCACCTTAAAAAGGTAAAGGTTCCCTTGCTCGAAAGCCAGTCGAATCCGACTCTAGGGTTGCGGTGCTCATCTCCGTTTCAAAGCCGAAGAGCCAGCGCTGTCCGAAGACATTTCCGTGGTCATGTGGCCGGCATGACTAAACACCAAGGCGCACGGAACGCTGTTACCTTCCCACCGAAGCGGTACCTATTTATCTACTTGCAATTTCTTGCTTTCGAACTGCTAGGTTGGCAGGAGCTGGAACTAGAGATGGGAGCTCACTCCGTCATGCGGCACACTCGGGTCTTGAACTGCTGAACTACTGACCTTCCACAGCCTGCAGTTCAGCGTCTTAACCACTTGAGCCACCGCACCTTAAAGTATCACCTTAAAGTATCACCTTAAAGACTAACAAAATGTGTGGCAGGGTAGGAGGTTTTGTGTATCTGAAGAAGTGATCGATGACTCAAAAGCTTGCCACAAATTTTGTTAGTCTTTAAGGTGCTACTGGACTCTTGCTCTTTTCATGAAATGTAGTTTTTTAAGAAAACATTTAAATAAAATCTGGACATATGGCTTGACTCTGCAGATCTGGAATAGTGCATTTTCAGTTACTTGCAGCAAAGTCAAATAAATCCAAATGAAATTAAAGTAGCAACATAATTCTGAGAAAGTGGAAAATGGCCATTTCATTCCGCATAAAAACTTGGCCGGGGGGGGGGCTTCAAAGAAATGTCAAAGGGTGCGTTCAGATGCGCTGTTTGATCTGATGTCGTCACGCTTCAGCAACAGATTTTATCTGCATGATCACACAGTCAACATCTGCCTCCCGTCCCCAGCCCTTGGTTTCCAGCTCAAAACTGCTTTAACCAGGAGTATTTTGTTACCAGGTCCCAAAGGCCCCGTTCATACAAGGCAGTTTGGGCCGGGAGTGGGCCAGATCGGAAGCGCGGCAAACGGGAGCGATCCGAAGTCAACATCTGCCTGGCGTCGCGCTCCCGCCTCCGATCCAGCCCTTCCCCCGTTGATGCGTGGCAAAAATGAACCACCTACCTTAGGTGGTTCATCCGTTTGGGCCGCATCTTCCTGGCCATGGGATCGGCGGCGTGTTTTGCCGCCGCCGCATCCCCGGCCCCCGGTTGAACTGCGCATGCCCGAGCATGCGCAGTTCGGCAGCCTCCCCCTCCCACTCGCCTCTTTCTCCCCGGCATCTGATCGTGCCGGGGAGCAACGGCGCGCCGCTAACGGGTGGTGTTTTCTCAGGTCTCCCGTTTAAAGCGCATTTCCCCCCTGTGTGATCGCTCCTCCGGTGTCAAGCCATTTCCGGTTTAAACCCCCCCCCCCCAACCCCCCCCCGCCCTGGTGGTTCTGCGCATGCGCCATGGTAGTTTCACCCCCCCCATTCTATGAAGGGGTGCCTATGCGCATGCACAAACTGAGAAAAAATAAAGCCCGCCGACGCACACTCCCACGCGTCGGTAGTGTAGATGCCGGGGAGCAACGTGATTGCGCGGTGTGCTGGGATAAGGGAGATAAGTGTGATCGATATTATTCAGATCAAATATAATCCGGTTAGAACCGGAGCAGTTTAACCCGCTCTCAGCACGCCGTCTGACCGCACCCAAAGAGTAAAATAACTGCATGAAAATTATGTTCATAAAAAAAAATTACAGATTATCCCAAAAGAGTTGCTTTGTCTGCTGTAGTATTTGTGCAATTTAGAAGAAGATGAGTTGATTTTTATACCCTGCTTTTCTCTGCCATAAGGAGTCTCAAAGCGGCTTACGATCACCTTCCCTTCTCTCTCCACAACAGGCACCTTGTGAGGGGTAGGTGGGGCTGAGAGAGTTCGGAGAGAACTGGGACTGGCCCAGGGTCACCCAGCAGACTTCATGTGGAGGAGGAGTGGGGGAAATCAAACCTGGTTCTCCAGATTAGAGTCCGCTGCTCTTCACCACGACGCCACAATTTAGATTTTCTGTATGTGTGTGTGCTAGTAAGTTGTGCTGCTAGCAAATTTCAGTTTTAACTATATATAGTATTGGGGTTTTTTTCAGAGGGGGGGCATTTTGAGGCAACAGCTCTGGGTGTGTGGGGGAAGAATTTAAAAAGTTACCCAGCACGACAGCCCCAGTCTGGATTTCACTCCCCCCCCCCCGCCTGAGGCCAATTTTTACAGCGGAGCAACTCCTTTGAGGATCTGGCCTTGGATTCCCAGTGGCGCTTCTGTCCTTTGAAGGCTCCCGCCCCTTTAGGACCTCTGGCTGCCGGACTCTGCCCGGGCCAGACAAACATTTGTGAACAGCCCACCGGGCATGAGCCAGGGGCACTGGATGGCTTTGGTATTACTGGGTATCGGCACATTATTTCATCTCTTTTATATATCCAAGATAGATTCAGGTGGGTCGCCATGTTGGTCTGAAGCAATAGAACAAAGTCTGAGTCCAGGGGCACCTTTAAGACCAACAAAGTTTAAGTCTGGGTATCAGCTTTCGTGTGCACACCGCACAAAAGCTTATACCCAGAATTAAACTTTGTTGGTCTTAAAGGTGCCCCTGGACTCAGATTTTGTTCTATATCCAAGATGTAGTCCTAGAGGAATCAGATAGGGGGCAAAAGTATCCCAGCATTTTTCACACACCTTTCCTTCTCTTTACTTTCAGTTGGGGAACATTATTTACTGGACTACATTGCGATGGTTAATGCAAAGGAATCGGACAATGCCGGAGTGTTGATTCTGCCTGCTAGACTGACTTTCCGCTCGTTGCTGGTATTTCCCTTATCTTTTCAATATACTCATTGTTATGTACAGGTCTGTATCAGTGTGGGGTGTGTGTCATCACCTGGGGGTGATGACACACACCGCCTTATATGACATGCGAAAGTCTGGGCGATCTAAAAAAGCGACAAAAGGTAATATCAAAAACTTTTTACAAGCTTTAGCTTCGCCTACGCAGACGAAAGAGCCCGCTGGGAAGCTTCTACGCCAAATCAAAATGGCGGCCGAGCAAAGCGTGACGAAGAAAAAAGACCAAAGTGACGAACCGGTCACAGTTAAAACATTGCAGGCAGCCTTGAAATCTGCACTGCAAAAGGCTGAACAATCTATTTTAGAAAACCTTAACGTGCAACTAAACGAAATCCTACAACCGCTGGTGGAACAACTCGAAGAGATCGAGAAAACACTGGCAGAGACAAGAAACAATGCAGAAACAGCCTTAACGCTGGGACAGACACTACAAACGGAAAACCAACAACTACAAAAAGACAATGACAACATGAAAGAAAAAATTCTAATTCTAGAGGCATCGGCCAGAAGACAGAATTTAAAATTTAGGGGATTTCAAGAAGACAAAGATGAAACCCCAGATCTGATGAAATCTATGAGTATGTGGCTAGCAGGGATCTTACAATGCGAAGAAGGCGTCTACCCAATCCTAATAAAGGCACATAAAGGACCTTAAACAATCCAAACAGGAAGTTTCCAAGAGACATACTAGTTGCTTTTGCTGACTTAAGAGTCAAAACAACAGTTCAGAACATTGCAAGAGAAAAAGGCCACCTAAGATATAATGAGCAACAAATACTAGTCTTCCCAGACTTACCATCGGAAGCCTTGCAGATCCGCCAGAAACTGAAAACAGTTACTCAAAAACTAAGAGAGGAAAAGATATTTTATAGATGGAGCACTCCAGGAAAACTAACAGTGAAACACCAAAGCAAGCTTTTCCACACGTTTGATGAAGACAGTGGAACCTGACTCCTGCAAACGTTAAACCTTGCTCCAGCCTCAGAATCAGCAAATAAATCTGCAAAAAGGAGACTCTCTATGACCCTAACACCAATAAAAGCCAGCAAAGTACCAGTGAGAATCCCTACCAACAAAACTACAGTGTAAAATAAATGCTCAGACAATGGTATGTTAACTGCATATGGCTGCGGTCACACGGAGCATTAGGCATGCTAGAGGGACGGAAGATAGGCGGATTTTCCGGGCGCGATCTCACCGCCACATCTGGGAAGCGTCGAGCTCCCGTGGCGAACCCGAGGCTTCCCGCGGAAGATGCACAGTAAAAAACTAGTACCTCGGAGGTACTAGTTTCTTGAAACCGCGGGGCAAGGGTGGGCATCTGATCGCGTTTCCGGTGGTAGTTCCGGCGCCCGCCCATGTCCCCTCGCAAAAAGGGTTTTTTTCCCCCTCAAAGTCTCCACGGATGCGCACAAGCACCCAAGGGAGCATGCGTACATTTGAGTTTTAAAAAAACCCCAACCCCGTTTGCCCCGTGCCCCGCTTTTTTTCCACACCGCAGGACTGTGGAGTGATCAGCACCTCCTCCCTACCACGGGACCTCCACGGGACCTCCACTGCAGGTCTGCTCGCGCAACCGCGCGGTTTTTAGCCCCGGGGCAAACAGCCACGCTTCCCCCCCTCATTTTCCTGCCCATGTGCCCGCAGCCATGTCACAAGCTTTGGTTTAGAAAAAGCAAATTTAAGGAGCGTAATTATATAACTAAATATTATTGCAACAAATGTTTTCTTAAAACACTCAGAGGGTGGGGGGAAAGGGGAAGGAGATTGGGTAAAGAAATTTGCTCCAAGTATAGGAGAAGACCTAGGAGAGTTTAACGGGACAGTAAAAGGGCTAGAATAGGAAAGCCCAAAAGGTAGAAATAAGATTACAGTGAAGTCAAGAAGTTAGTTGATACAGTTTATAAAGGTTAGAAAGGTTAAAGAACGGTTATAGAGTTAGTGGAAGAAAAAGGGACTAATAGTTAAGAAAAAGCCAATAGCAAAACATTAGCGGTTGGTACAGGAGGATTGAGTTTATTCTGGAGACACTAATAATTTGAATTAAGAATGTACAAAGTAACGTCTTGGAACGTGAGGGGAATTAATAACAAAATTAAACGTAAGCGAATTACGACACAGATTTTAAAATCCAAACCAGAAATCGTCTTTTTACAAGAGACTCCCTTTAATAAAAAACCTGACCAGATATTAGCAACAACATGGTATGACAAACAATATACCTCACCAGGAACATCAGATGCTAGAGGCACTGCAATTTTAATAGCAAAGACAGTTCTTTTTAATTGCAAAGAATCTATGGTAGATCAATCAGGCAGGTTTTTGTTTATTAAGGGGGAATTGAATGGAACTTTGACTACACTGGGAACACTGTACGCACCAAATGTGAATCAAATGCAATTTGTTAAAAACACTCTAGAGAAACTGAATACATTTAGTGAAGGAAATGTGTTGTTGGGGGGTGACTTCAATTTTATAATGCACACTGTTTTAGATAGATCCAAAACAACAAAGGGAAATGGACATGAAACTGAATTGCAAAAACTGATGAGACGCTATGGCTTGTTTGATATTTGTAGGACCAAACACCCTCAGGAGAGGGATTATACATACTATTCCCCTAGATTCAATTCTTACACAAGAATAGATCACATATTACGATCAATACAATTTTTAACCAAAACCAAAGAAGCTGAAATAGACCTAAAAATTTGGTCAGATCACGCCCCAATTTCATGCACATTTGAATATCAACATAATGCCAAATCAACAAGGAAATCATCCTTAAACAAATCAATTTTGATAAACCCTGAAACACAACACCAAATAAAAGAACAAATAATTTTTTTTAGATCTTAACAAAGCTGAGGATATTTCACACCAAAATAATTGGGACGCACTGAAAACTACCTTGAGAGGGCATTTAATTTCAATGTCCTCACACCTAAAAAAAGTAAAAGAAGAAACCATTAATAAATTACAACAAAAGATTTTGAATTTGGAAAAACAACATAAAATAACTAGAAACAAAATAACTCTCAACCATCCAATGGCTGAAAGGAAGATTTTAGAAACAGTAATCTCCCTTATATATGAATGAAAGCCGAATGGTGGTGGCACTTCTCTAGAACATTCCATACGCTCCGGAATTGGTTGGCACCCTGGTGTGTCACTCAGAATCTGTCCCTATCCACTGGCTGTATTGCTTGAGTCTGGCCTCCAACATTCTAAACAGTTTGCTCTTCCCCTCCCCCCCCATAGCCAGTCAGCACACAGAGGTTATTTGCATATGCCATCTCATTGGCCTTTGCCTCGGAACACAGAGGTCGTTTGCATATGCGACTTGATTGGCTTTTGCCTCTAACATTCTAAACAGTTTGCTGTCCTGAGGTAAAATGTGTCCAATCTCCAGGTGAGGGCTGGAGATCACTCAGAATTACAACTGCTTTCCAGATGGCAGAGATCAGTTCCCCTGGAGAAAATGGTGGGCTCTGTATCCTTATATGCTGCTGAGGTGGCCCCCATATGACAGCCAATGTGACGTAGCAGTCAGGGCTTCAGAGCACGGGAGAGGCTGCAGGTGTGTGGGGGGTGGAAAGCTGAAGAGTGAGGGGGAAATAAAGGTAGGTTGATGATTGGCTAGGAAGGAGATAGGGTTGCCAACTCCAGGTGGGAAATTCCTGAAGATGTGAGGGATGGAGCCTGGAGAGGGTGAGGTTTCAAGAGGCGTGGGACCTCGGACAGGTACAAAGCCACAGACTCTGCCCTCCAACCAACCATTCCCTTCTGGGGAACCATTGTTGCCAATCTCCAGGTGAGGGCTGGAGATCACTCAAAATTACAATTGTTCTTTAGGTAGCAGAGATCAGTTCCTCTGGAGAAAATGGTGGACTCAGTGTCATTATACCCTGCTGAGGTCGCCATAGCAAATTGACACTGAGTGTCCAAGGCCAGGGCACCCGCCCAGAGCCTATTTCTAGAGGCCGTTGTATTTATTTCCACAACGGGCCTTTTTCCTAGTTACAAATAAAATCCAAAAAGATCTCATATATATTAAACAACAATATTGGAAAAAATCCCCCCAAACACTAAAATTTTTATCCTGGAGAGTTAAAGAAAAACAAGCTTCTAGATATATAGAAGCTTATATATCTAGACAAAACAGGAAAGATACAAAATGAGACATTAAAAATAACACAAATCTTAGCAACCTTTTATTCTGAACTATATAAAGCTAGAGAAATAAATGAGGCAAAATAGTAGAATACTTACACAATAAAAATGCTTTAAAAACAATTTCAGAGCAACATAAAACTTTGCTAGAAAGTCCAATAACAAAACAGGAAGTGATAGAATCGATTATTCAAACAAAAAAGAATTCAGCAGCTGGCCCAGATGGTTACCCATTTGAATTTTATAAAGTTTTCAAACTGGAATTAGTACACACATTAGTAGCACTATACAACAATATTGAAATGGGAAACCTCCCAAAAATATGGCAACAATCAGAAATAATTCTAATACCAAAACCATTGAAAGATCAAACCTTAGCAACATCATACCGCCCCATTACTCTTCTAAATACAGACTCAAAACGTTTTACAAAAATCATAGCAAATAGATTAAAACACATACTCCCAGATTACATAAGTAAAGATCAAACAGGCTTCCTGCCAAATAGAAACATTACAGAAAAAATAAGGAAAACCATAGACCTAATTCACTACTGTGAAGCTCAAAATGAAGCTTTAATCTTATCATTAGATGTGACGAAAGCTTTTGATACCATTAACCTAAAATATCTGGGAAACATAATTAAACGAATGGGGTTTGGTAATAACTTCCAAAGAACAATACAAGCATTATATACCAACTCAAGTGCTACTCTAAAAATAAATAACCAAACTTCCAATAAAATTCAACTACAGCGAGGTACAAGGCAGGGTTGTCCCCTGTCACCTTTGCTTTTTATTTTGGCTATGGAACCTCTGGCAGAGATCATACGTAAATCTGGAGACATAAAGGGCATAAGAATAGACAATCAAGAATATAAGCTTTCTTTATACGCAGATGACTTAATACTATATATAACAAACCCTATGCAATCTTTGAAAAGTTTACAGGAAGTCACTGAAGAATTTGGGCAGATTTCAGGCCTAACATTTAGCAAAGAAAAATCAGCATTACACCCCATACCTATAAGCCATTTACAACTGAAACGAATCACAGAAGAATTTCATTACCAATACTCAAATAAACCTTGGAGATACCTAGGAGTACATATTCCTCAAAGTCTAGAGCAACTATTTCAATGTAACTTTAAAAAATTGCAAGAAGAAATCAAAAACATACTAAAAAAATGGGATGCAAAAACATTAAATTGGACAGATAGATTACATCTGATAAAAAAATTCATTCTTCCTAAATATCTTTTCATGTTTAGAGCCCTCCCGATACCTATCCCAAAGACAATAATAAAAAGTTGGCAACAGATTTTAAACAAGTTCCTTTGGAACAACAAAAAACACAGAGTAAATTTCAAAACACTTTCCAGGACATCAACAAGAGGAGGTATAGACTTACCTAATTTATACATGTATTACGAATCCTCCAATATAGCAACACTAATTAAAGCAGCAACCAATACACAACCCCCCGATTGGGTAACAATAGAACTGAAATTGCACCACAAGTCGACTAGTTCTTTATATGACTTACTATGGGATCTGGAAAATCGATACTTAAATAACAATACCCAAACAAATGTATTAGAAACCTCATTAAAAATATGGTACAAGAGAAAAGAACTGTTAGCTCCCAAAATATCAAATCAAGCCTCTTATACGAACCAAAGTTGGTTTGCCTCAGGACAAAACACCAAAGAATTTGAAAGCTGGCAACAATCATGAATTACAAAGATAAAACACTTTTTGGAAAAAGATAAAATAATAGAAAAAACGAAATTAGAACATATTATACAACATAAGGTACTTTGGTATAAATACCAAATATAAATACCTACAAATTAAACACCTATTGGAATCACCCCAATTGAAACAAACTAGAACACGACACATGACATCTTTTGAAATTTTATTAAATGAAGGAAAGGAACAAGAACCAGGTTTAATTACAAAAATATATCACATGTGAAATAAGGCAGATGTAGAAAAATCAATGTTATATCAAGTAAAATGGTCCGAAGATCTCAAACTCTGAAGAAGACTGGGAACAAATTTGGAACTCCCCCAGTCAAATTTCTAAAATCTTCACTATTAAAATGCAGGCATTTAAAATACTTACCTGATGGAATATTTCACCAAAAATAAGACCTAGCATAAACAAGACATTTACATCCAACTGTACAAAACAATGTGGACAAACAGCAAATCTGATACACTGCTGGTGGTCTTGCGTTTTAATTCAAAAATTTTGGATCCACATACTTAACAAAATAGAAGAAATGGTTTCAATAAAAATTCCTTTAAACCCAGCTGTAGTATTACTAGGATATTGGAATGACATTCAAATGACATCAAGACAACAAGAATCAGTTTCTATACTTTTGACGATAGCAAAAAATTTGATAGCAACCAAATGGATAGAAAAACAAGTCCCCTCTGTTCAACAGTGGCTAATAAAAATCTGGGATTATTTTATTTTAAGCAAATTGTCATTTAACACTGGTAACAATTCACCTATGCAATACCAGAAAAAAATTGTACCTATTTGGTACCCTATTGTAAGTTACCTAATGGAAATTGAAATACTTCCAAAGAATCCTATGTATTACAATATGATTTTCTTTTGATGTTTAATGTAAGCATTGCTCTTTCTCTTTATTGTATTCTTTGTAAAATTTTGAAAAATAGTTAATAAATACCCTGGTCCAGGTTCCTATTTCATCACAGAGCTTGCTGGATATTTGTAAGTTCTCCACTTAAGAAGCCTTCATCTTGAATATCTTCTGAGTAGAAGGAACCCTTACTTGTGGCTGTGGAACTGTTGTACTGGCATGATCACCTGGTTTGATCTGTTTGCCCCATCCAGATGTGGTAGAAACAAGGAAGATGATATTTCAGAAGAAAAAATTATACACTACTGGTTCCTCAGTGAAACAGGCTTCCTCGGGGGGGGGGTGAGCTCTCCTTTGGAGATTTTTAAGCAGAGGCTAGGTGGCCATCTGACAGCAGTGATGATTTTAGGAATCCCTATGAATTTTAGGCAGATTGTGAGAGGGAGGGCAGGAAGGGTGAGCCAGTGCTTGGCTCCTGGCCCCTTCTTTTATGCCCAGGGCAACGCTGGTCACCATTTTGGGGTCAGGAAGGAATTTTCCTCCAGGCCAGATTGGCCCAGGGATCCTGGAGGTTGGGTTCTCCCCCCCCCTTCCTCTGAGCACAGAGCAGGGGTCATTGGGGGGTGGAATCGTTGTGAATTTCCTGTGTCATGCAGGGGGCCTGGACTAAACGACCCTTGAGATCCCTTCCAGCTCTATTTCCCCGTGTTTCAAGGTGTTTGTCACATTGCTTGTGGAGGAAGGAGGGATAAAAACGCTTGAAATGTAAGTCCCCTATACGCCAACTTCTAGTCTGCGCATAAATGAACCATCGCATGGTGACCTGAGGATTTAAGCCTCGTGAGACCAACAGGTCCTTGGTCCCTTGCATTTCATGCCTCTTGTGTTGACTACTAAGCCTGACAGTCATGCAGGGATATGATGACCTTAAGATAAACAGAGAAGCCTCATTTTCACGGCACCCAGTAGCTGTGGTCTGAGGCAACTCTCTCATGGGGGGGGGGCCCTCTGCAGCCTTCAAAAGCCATTTTGCTTTGGGTCACTTTCCCAGCATTGCCTTATTGGCTGGTGGTGGTATCTCCTAGGTGCTTGTTAGAAAGTATATGCTTCGCGTGGTTAAAGGTAAAGGTTTCCCTTGCTCGAAAGCTAGTCAGATCCGATGCTAGGGGGCGGTGCTCATCTCTGTTTCCAAGCTGAAGAGCCAGCACCGTCCGAAGACATTTCTGTGGTCATGTGGCCGGCATGACTAAATACCGAGGCGCACGGAACGCTGTTACCTTCTCACCGGAGCATTACCTATTTATCCACTTGCAATTTCTTGCTTTCAAACTGCTAGGTTGGCAGGAGCTGGGGCCAGGGATAGGAGCTCACTCCGTCACATGGCACTAGGGTATCGAACTGCCGAGCTACAGACCTTCTGGTCTGCAGTTTCAGTGTCTTAACTTCTGAGCCACCACACTGTTACAATCTGGTATTCTTCCATTTAGCTATTGAATTCTGCCTTTGTCTAATATTTGCATCATTTTTTGTTTGTCACTTTGTTTCTGTGTTTGTCACTCTGTTAACAACTACTGGCTATGGCCAGGAACCTCCCACAACCCCCCCCCAATTTTTTTTTTTGTTATTAGCTGTGACCACCATTTTAATATTCATGCAGATGTTTTACATTTTAATGTTATTTTATTAACTTATTTTGTGTAAATGATATGTTGTTACCCTCCCTGAGCCCGTTTCTGGGAAGGGAGGGCTATAAATGTGAATAAATAAATAAATAAATAAATAAATAAATAATAGGGTGATCTGGGTGTCAAGCAGGGGTCATTTCGTAGAAAAAGAGGTGCAGGATCTCATTAGAATAACTTATTAGCATAACTTATTTGCATATGCCACACCCCCTGGCATCACCGGAAGTGTGTCAGAAGGCAACACCCACCACTGGACTGGTAATCTGGGGGGGACGTGCAGATCTGCGCTCACAGAGGAGGGAGAGCTTGTACCTGAAGGCAGGTGGGGGGGCCCCCTGCAACTTACTGGGCTGCTTCTTGCTCCTCGTGGCCCGACTGAGGGCTGCTGGGAGCAGGGGGTGGGGCTTGTTACATGTGCCCATCCCGTGGGCTCCTTACTGCCGGAGCTCCGCTCCTGTGCGCTCCTGCAGGAAATGATCCCTGGTGTCAGATTAGATTATGCCAACTGAAAACATCTTATAAATGGATCTGGTTTTTTCATCTTTTTTTCAGAATGATTCTCAGTTTGATCCACTGACAGCATCGTTGACAATAACAGGAGAAAAAAAGACAAAGGTAAATAACTCCGCTTTCTCCTGCAAGCCCTTTTCTTTCTTAGGTTAGGTCACTGCTTAGGTTCTTTCCTAGGTTAGGTTTTCTTTCTTCGGTTAGGTGTAGAAATTGAGCTGTTCCCAGTCTCAGGTCTCACTGTTGCCATTCTTGAGGTGGCCGTTAATTCACTGTTTCTCCCTCTCTCAGCCTCAAGTGTCCTGTGGGTATAATCATATTGTCCTGATTTGCAGGGCAGCTGTAAGGCTCACAAGAAGATCAAGGGGGAGGGGGAGCGTTTTGAACCCTCTGACACACCACGTAAGTGTGGAGTATTTTGGTGTTCTGCGAATTGAGGGCTGGCCTGAAAGGGGTTGGGAGTGCCTAGACCATAAAAGAAATAAATTTAAATAAATAATAGACACCCCCCCTTTCCTTCACTTATTTTTATCCTCACCAATGAAACTATTGCTTTGTCTTCCAAGTGTGTACTGCTGGCAGGTTTATTTGAGGTCCCAAGGAAAGTATCGCTAAAGCAGTTGGCAAATGATTGGACGTAGAGACTGACATGCTGGAGGTGCATAGTGAATCAGTTTTGTGAACTGCTCTTCCAGTGTGATAGGAACAAAGTGGGACTTTTGAGAAAATAAAATCTAGAAAATGAAAACTGCTAACCCTTAAAAATAAGTTTTTCTGGACAGCCTCTGGTTGGTTGGCTAAATGGTCATCCCAGACCGCAGCTTGCTCTCTTCCTGTTTCCAAGGAGAATCTCTGGGTGGGGTCGGTAGCCCAGTCCCCCCCCCAGTATTGCTCAGCTGCTGCCAAAGCACCCCCCCCCCGTGCTTCCTATTGGTGAGCTACAGAAACTGGTGAGCTTAGGCCAGGCCATGCTTCTGGGCCAAGGGTCATCAACACAGGCTAGCCATTTGTGTGGCATATTGAGGGCCTGATAACATCAGCAAAACAAGAGCATCTCTGTGCCAATTTACAAACACTTGCCTGCTTGGTTCCCATGGGGGAAATTTTTCCTTATCACAGGCCCTGGTCACACGAGTGAGGTAATCCGGGGGGGGGGGGAAGCGATGCTTTTTGCTCCAGGGCAAAATGAAGCATAGTATCGCGATCAGACGTTCCCCCGAGGCTCCGTGCACAGGCTGTCAGCCGCCAATCACATGTTGATGGTGAAGCGTGGCAACGAAGGGCGAGGCGGTTCAACAGTAATGCGTTTGTGCGCATGGGCAGTTCCGCGTTTGCACGCATACCACGGAGGCATAAAAAAATCCAGTGGGACGCAGATGGGTGCCAGATGCGACAGGATACCAGCGCTTCTGTCCGCACTGTGCGTTTTCCAGAAAATAGTGCACTTTCCCCAGTATCTTTTTACTCCGCATCTTTGGCGGGGCGATACAGGTTCCTGACGGGTGCGGGACACTTGCCAGATTTTTTGTGTGTGATCGCACCCTTAAGACCCACCCGGCATTCGTCCCTATCGCGCAGCTAATTCTGCGTGTGACCGGGACCACAGACAACCAGCTTACAAGGCCTGTGTTAAATGCCTTATCAAACTTTTCTGCTTCTATTCCTGTCAGTCTTTCTAGAACTGGGTTGGTTTTTGGCAAAATTGCCCTCTGGTCCTGACAGTTCCCAGCTGTGGTTTGTGCCTAGACTCCTGGCAATGAGGATCGAAGCAAAGAAGTCTTAGATAATGGGGTCACCTTGTGGATGCGTGCTAAGCCATCTGAATTGCTTATAACACTTGCTTTTTTTATATATACCCAGTGCTTGCTTTGGTTTGTTTTTATCACCATCTGGGAGAGTTCCAGTTTTAAAACTGCTTCTGGGCATACCAAAACAGCTGGAAGATATTCTGCCCCAGTTTGTATTCATTGACTTACTCATCTGCTGCCTTTTATTCTGCTCCTGCTCCTGCTCCAAGGCACACAGGGCAGCCAATAGGTTTACTACATTCTGTTCTGCTGGAACCCCCCACACAAGTCCCATCGTTTCCTCTGGGGTGAATGTCAGTGAATCAACTTGAACGGAATTGCTTTTGTTTCTGTTAATCTCCCTGTGTTGATGCAGGTGCCACAGAAATGCATGTAGTTTTTCCTTTCTTTTCAGATATTGTTGAGTCACGGCACCCATGCTTTGGGATTCTTTGCTGCTTTTACCATTTCTTTTGGGCTGGCAAGTGTGATGTTGTGGATGGCCTACAGAACCCGGCAAGTTCTCAGGGAGCACCAGGTGGAGCAATTTATTTACTTACTATATTTATCTCCCCCCCCCACTAACATACCCAGGTGCCTTACAAAATTAAAATGTATAAAATACAAGGTTAAAAACAAACAATAAACCAGAAAACATTCAGCAGCAACCTGAAATTCTAAAACTTCACCCCCGTATGAAATCGATAGATGGAAGCGATGCACATGAAGCTGCCTTCTACCGAATCAGACCCCTTGGTCCATCTTCGCCCACCTCCATTTATACTCATTCTCTGTTTCTTGTTAATTAACCAGTTTTTAATTCACAAGAGGAATTCTCCTCTTATCCCACGACTGCTGAGTTTACTAAAAAGGTTAATGAGACAATATCTTCCCTTACAGAATCCATGCTGATTCTTCCTCAATAGCTTTTGTTCATCAATGTGCCTACTAATTCTATCTTTGATCATGGATTCCACCAACTTACCCAGTTATTGACATTAGACTGACCAGCCTGTAATTTCACAGCTCTCCTCTGGAACCCTTTTTAAAGATGGGAGTGACATTAGCTACCTTCCAGTCCTCAGGAATGGAGGCAGATTTTAATGAAAGATTACATATTTTTGTCAGGAGATCCACAAGTTCACATTTGAGTTCTTTCAGAACTCTCGGATGTATGCCATCTGGACCTGGTGCTTTATCAGTTTTTACTTTGTCCATCAGTCATAGGACCTCCTCTCTTGTCACCTCAGTCTGACTCAGGTCTTTTGACACCCCTCCTGAAATTGGTGGTTCTGGAGTGGGCAAGCACCTCCCATTTCCACAATGAAGACAGAGGCAAAAAAAAAATGCATTCAGCTTCTCTGCCATTTCCCTATCATCCTTTAGTAATCCTTTCACCCCTTGGTCATCCAAGGGCCCCACTGCCTCCCTGACTGGTTTTCTGCTTCTAACTATTTGAAGAAATTTTTATTGTTGGTCTTTATGTGTTTTGCAATACATTCCTCATAATCCCTTTTTGCCTGTCTGATCACAACATACATTTCAGTTGCCAAAACCTGTGCTCCCCCCCCCTTTTTTAGCTCACTCAGACTAGCTTTCCACTGCTTAAAGGTATCCTTCTTACCTTTTATTATTTTCATTACCTCGTTTGTTAACCATGCAGGCCTTTTTTAATATCTACTAGTCCCTTTCCTAACCTACAGTATACATTTTATCTGAGGGAGGTGCAAATGAAGTATGTTTTGACAGTTCCCAGATGGCGCTGAATTGAAAAAGTGTGAAACCTAGGATCATATTTGTGTTGGGCACACAGTGGTTTTGCAATGGAAGACCTTCTCACTGGGGCCGTTTGTAGGGATGTTAATGTTAGTACTTGTATGCCACTTTCCTCCCCAGCATAGGCTGGCGCATAATTGAGGCACAAAGGCTGGAGTATTTTCATTTCTGAAAATAAAAGTGGAATAATGAGATGACTTTAATCTCAATGGATTGTTTTTTTCTGGGGAAAATTGTATTCAAACATTTATCGCTCAAGACAGCTGTTGATCCGATGAGTTGGATCCATCCAGCTTTTCCACTGGTGAAAAAAGGGAGGCGAGGAGCCCTCTGTTCATCCCAAATGGTTCGGCTGTGGATCTTGGCTCCTGCACGGACAAGATCCCTGTGGGGGGCTGCAGGAAGGAAGAGAACTGGAGGAAGCTGAGTGAAAAGCAGACTGGATCCAGCCCAACACATGGTGCTTCCTCATCTTCATGGATCAACAAGATTTCCAGTGTATGAGCTTTGGAGAACCAAAGCTCCCTTCGTCAGATCTACTCTCTGACCAAGGGAGCTTTGACTCTTGAGCACGTGTATACCTCGGAGGACCCTGTTGGTCTTTAAGGTGCTGCTGGACTTAGATCTTGATCTTCTGCAGACCAGCACAGCGAATCCCCTGAAACTCACCTTCATCGTAGACTCTTCCGAAGAGTCTAGTGATACTTGAAAATATGTACTGAGAATTTGAGGACATTTCATCGAATCATCGAAAAATAGAATTGGAAGAGGCCACAGAGGCCATCTAATGCAGTGCTCAGTGCAGGACCAGCCTAAAGCATCCTAGTCAAGTGTTTGTCCAGCTGCTGCTGCTGCCTGAAGACCACCACTGAGGGGGAGCTCACCGCCTCCCTAAGCAGCTGATTCCACCGCTGGGCTACTCTTACTAAAAAAGACTCCCCCCTCCCCCAATATCTAGCCATCTAAACCCATTATTGCGAGTCTTATCCTCAGCTTTACTGGTGTGTGTAAAAAGAGACATTTTAAGGACGTTTTTAGATGTGTGTAGAAGCACAGCAGTGCAAACTCATTGGCTAGTTCAGACATGATGCAAACCCATGGTTTCTTTTAACCATGGTTAGATTGTGAAACCAGGGTTCTGCTCACAGATGACTGCTGAAATCCAGGATTGCTTCAAGAAATGTCAGTTTCTTTGCATTGTTGAGGGAAGAAGCCTGGATGAAATCAGGATTACTGCTGAATATTGATATAATTAATTTACGCACAAGCAGCGTCAAAACAGATTACTCAGTCATTTTCAAGAAATAACAATAGTAACCAAAAAGTGTTCAAAGAGTGTTCATTCCAAAGTGTACAGGAACAATGAAATTGCTGAAGAGTGTCCAGATCGTTGTATTTTGAGATGCTCTAGTATATTAGTAGTGTAATCTGTAAATTTTGCAGTTCAAGAACAGAAACAAGTTTTCCTATTTCCCAAACCACATGGCATTCTAAACATTTGCTTTGTGTATGAATTTAGGAGGCAGAACAAAACCCTTCTCCAGAGTATAAGCAGGAACATTCCCACTTTAATTCGTGTGGAACCAACCATGAGGACATCTTGTTGAATCACCACATTATTGACATCTTGTTTTTTGAAGAAACGGAGAACATGCTTCAGTCTCTGCAAGAGTAAGCGTTTTTCTACCATTGTATCATCTTTTGTGGCAAGCAACAGGAAATCAGGAATGGGAAAGAGCAGCTATTTAACAAGGCAGGTAGCTCACAGTCTCCCCAAAGGCCACGGATGGTCTGTGCTATTATTATGCAATTCAGACACAGTTTACATTAGTTTTCAATGGGGCAATTGGATTTCAGACTCCTTGATCCCTGTTTTCCAGAAAGATTCTGAGTTTCATTGCCTTAGTCTAACTTGCATTATTGTAAGCGTGTAATGCTGCGATTCTGTGACCACTGCTAGAGAATGCGGCCTGTTGACTCAAGGGAAGTAGTATCCAATGCATAATATATGGCTGCAGGAGTTTGTTTTGTAACCTCTTGTGAAATGGTGATTCACTAATTTTAAAGTTTGCAGAGGAGTTAACTTGGAGCACTCTGAAGCTCTCTGAAGGTTTCCTGCACATGCCTGATGGAAATAAATGGAGGACATGCAAGACCACATACCCTGCTCTTACATAGCTCTTATTCGGGTGCCAGATATCTTTTTCATGGATTGTGCCCACAGTGTTCCCTGCATAAGACAAAGAGGTCACTTTCAGCTGCAAAGAAAGAATTGAAGTTGACATACAGTGATTTGGGTAGATGAGACTCTCAGTCAATGGTGTCTGCTTAGTTTTGGATGTATTGATTTGGAAAGCTGTCCTTTCCGTGCCTGGCGTTTATCTTCCAAAAGTTGCTTTCATCAAGGTAAAGAAAGATAGCCTATTATGCTCTTATAGAGCAGAGCTTACCTTTAGGACAGCATGACCTTGTTCATGTAGATGGAAAGGGGCAGCTGTCAGTAGAAATCTTTGGGTGCTGAGATATAGTCATGATCTTGGTGTCTTTTTCAAATACCTGGAGGAAGGAGAGACAGCTAGGGATGCGCACAAATCAGGAAAATGCGGTTCAGTTCATGGCATGCCCCGTTTGCAAACCACAGACCATCACAAACTTTTAGCTTCCTCATGAATCGGTTTGGTTTGTGAGGTTCGTGAGGCAGTAGAATCCCCCCCCAGCAATCTAGAGACACCAAACTCACCGGGGATCTCCGGCTGACTCTCCTCTACCTGCCCTCCAAGTTTGGTGAGGATTAGATTTATAGGATCCGAGTTACAGCCCCTCATAGAAGGTGCCCCAAGGAAAGTGCTTTCTGGGGAAATGACTGCCTGTCATTTCTGCAGAAAGCAGTTTACTGGGCTCACCTTCTTTGGCGTCCCTTAACTAAGACCCCTTGAATCCAACTCTCACCAAACTTGGAGGGCAGGTAGAGGAGAGTCAGCCGGAGATCCCCGGTGAGTTTGATGTCTCCAGCTTGCACAGGATCTGATCTATACTCTTCTGAACCACCTGAGCCTGTCAAAATGGCCGCCTGTCATTGACAGGCAGTCATTTTGACAGGCACAGGTTCAGGAGTGTATAAAATGGAGTCACAGGGGACCACCCCCAGATTCTCCTCTACAAGGCCTCCAAGTTGTTGCTTTAAAGTTTTGTAAACATTTTAATTGAGCAGAGACAGTCTGGAAATGTATTCGTTCATGAACCAACATGAACCTCCACAAACCAATTGCCCTACCATGAATTTGACTTTGTGAAGTGTGAACTGGCCAGAATTCATTTCTCATGAACTTTAGTTTGTGAGTTGGTTTTTCCCCATCCCTGATGACAGCTTGCAGTTTTTGAAAGTTCTTCCTCCTTCATTTGTTTTGTGTGAGGGAAGTTGGCATAGTGTGAAGGATGCCCCAGCCTTGGCTGTCAAGCGCCACCTCCTTTGTGGGGGGAGATGCCAAGGCCTTTGAGGTAGGACAGGTGCAAGGGGTACAGCTGCATCCGGACAGGCTTTCTAGGGCATAGTCTGAAAGTGTAGACGTGGCACAGTGGGAACATGTGTGCGATGAGTCCTTTGCTGTGGTATGATACTTGATTTTTAAGAATATAACAGCTCTAGGGGCAGGCTTGAAAGCAAATAAAACCTCCACAGTGTATCTGTTCCTGTTGATCTCAGTGGACATTAACTGGAGTAACGTTCCATAAGATTGTGCTGTGATTGTGCTTATTCCCTCCCCCTTCCCCAGTCTGCTACATCTGCACAGATCTGGTGTCTCTTTGGAAGCATTCTCCTTCTCGTACACACACACACGCACACACACACAGACACACCGCCCCGTAACACCCATGTGAATGATGCCATTTGAGCAACATCATCTTCTGACAGCCACTCCCAATGAAAGCACATTGCTCTTAGCATTTTTCCATTCTTCTGAACCTAGATTCATTTTTTCCTGATTGGTTTTTGCATTTTTCTAGTTTTCCCCCTCTGCCAATTCAGACCCCCTCTAAAGCGCTAGCAAACAGGCAGGCTTTACAAGCACTGCTTCAGGGAGCCCATTCCACAGAGCTGGAGCCACAGGGGAAAAGGGCCTAGGCTCTGGTCAATGGCAGACGGGCCACCCTAAGTGGTGTGAGAGCAAACAGATGGCTGCCTGATTACCATAGCTGGTGCACAGGGACATCTATGGAAGAAGACCGTCCTTCAGATATGTGGGTCCCAGGTCATGAAGGGCTTTAAAGGTCACAACCAGCACCGGGAATTCAACTCAGAAACAGACTGGCAACCAGTGTAGCTGTTTCAAAATGGGCAACATCTGTTCCCAACGGCAATAGTTGGGGTGCTTCATCCTGGACCAGTTGTAGTTTCCAGGTTGTCTTCAAGGGGAGCCCCACACAGAGTTCATTGCAGTAATCCAAACAGTCATTCTAAACATCCTAATTCCATTTCACAGCTATGAAATTGCAAACCTGACCCACGCGGACAGAGATTTGGAAGACTGTCGAATGCAGATTTCCGAAGAAGCGATCGCTCTGTTAGTGAAGAACATGGCTGCAACTTGTGGGCTCTCTCCTCATGTGGAGAAAAGGATGACTTTGGCCTTCAGGAAGCAGTTCCGCACCGTGGAGATAGAGATTCAAGAAGAGTACAATAGGAAGATGGTGGCTTTGACGGCTGAGTGTAGCCTGGAGAACAGGAAGGCAGCCGAGTCTCAGCACCACAGAGAGCGAGCGGGGAGCAGGGAAGTGGAGGAATTATTGAAGAAGGCCAATGAAAAGGTAACTCGGGTGCAGAAGCATCAAGAGGTAGTCGGAACTGTCTTCCGCCACCTTTGAGAGGGGCTGGATGGTGGCAGTTTCCTGCTTTGGAATACAGCTTTGTCCAACTCGCAGTGCAGTATGGATTAAGAATCAAGGCTCATTCCCCAAGAAGTTCTTCTTGAACCCGGAACGCAAAACGATTTTGGCAGTATCAGTGGCCAGCTTTCAGGCAGGTTGCTTTTCAGAAACACTCAGTGAGGGGAAGATTTCCATTAAATGTGGTAGGTAGCTTCCCCAAGCCCAGGAGTCGCACAGCAACCTTGCTTCTAAGGCCCGGTGGCATGTCCTAAACTACGTGACAGCTGCTCAGGAACCGCCTGCCTTTAACAATCAGCCCCTAAGGGCCTTGGCATCCAAGAGGCACATGGATGCCTGAGCCGAGATAGATATCCAGGACGAGTACAAAACAATTGCCCTTTGGGTTGGAGAAGCCATTTCCTTGCTGTGTGGGAGTTACTACTGCTCTGAAGGGACAGTGTTGGCTCTTTTGAGTAAGGTAGCTTCCCCAAGCTTGGACAGTCAGCCCAGGAGTCGCACAGCAACCGTGCTTCTAAGTCCCGGTGGCATGTCCTACACTACGGGACAGCTGCTCAGGAACCGCCTGCCTTTAACAATCAGCCCCTAAGGGCCTTGGCATCCAAGAGGCACATGGATGCCTGAGCCGAGATAGATATCCAGGACGAGTACAAAACAATTGCCCTTTGGGTTGGAGAAGCCATTGAAAAGGCAGTGCTAGGATGCAGCCAGTATTACCAGCTGGTGAAAACTCACGGTATAGGGTTAGCCTTCCTCCCAAAGGGTCCTCTGGAAAAGCTCATAAATACAGTCGACTCCAAACAGAGCCGGCAAGTTTGCCAATCCCTGTATTTTAGCAGGATAGTCAGCTGGCAGTTTCCTGTTATGTTTTTTATTTCAGAGACAGGGAGAGATGAAGGAAGGGCTGTGGCTCAGTGGGAGCGCATCTGGTTGGCATGCAAAAGGTCCAGGGTCCAATCCCCAGTATCTCCAGTCAAAGGATTTGGCAGGGGGTGATGGGGAAGACCTCTCTCTGCCTCAGACCCTGGAGAAAGAGTCTTGAGTGGACAAGGCTGCCTTTGATGGGCCAAGGGTCTGATTCAGGATCAGGCAGCTTCAGGTGTTCATGGGAGCTCAGAGCTGTGATTAAAAGCTAAAGTCGCCGGTTTGGTGCTTAAATGCCAAGTCCACCAATACTTCAGCTGCAGTGCAAACACTTATTGATTTATTTGATTGATGCTCCGCCCTCCTTGCCGAAGCAGGCTCAGGGCAGCTTACATAAAAACGAAGACAGATAAAAGCAGAGCAATTATAAAACCTATCATAAAGTGCTTGTGTGCAGTATTATGTGACGATGGCGGAATGTTAGTAACAAATCAATCATAATGAGAATGCAGTCCGTACTGGTGTTAGGACTGTCATCTCAGTCCGATTCATGCTGGCGAAGTACAGGTTGTCGATGGTGGTATCAGGGCACAGAAGGGACTTCCCTGGTCTTTGGCTGTTTTGTTAAATAGGGATTTGCTGTCCATTGTCCCTCTTCATTTCTGGTTGGTCGACCTCCTTCAATTTTAATGCATGTTCAAGATCTCCAGTTGGATTTGCTCACGGGCAGCACAAGAGGCTGTGCATTATGGCCGAATCACAATTTCTGTGTTCAGGTGTACTCCTAAGGTATTTTGAGGATAGAATACAAACTGTAGATGTAGTGTTCCCTCTAAGCTGAGTTAATGTGAGCTAAGCGCGCAGTTTTCTAGCCTCCGGCTCACACATTTTTGTCTTAGCTCAGGAAGGATGGCTCTGAAGCAAACTAATTGATGCAGCGGCCAAATGGCTCGCTCACAACTTTAATGCCAGTAGCTCACAAAGTAGAATTTTTGCTCTCAAGACTCCACAGCTTAGAGGGAGCCTTGGTTGTGCTGTATACATTCAACAAATGTTCGCTGCCACGTAGTTTGTGAAGTGGACCTTAAATTGCACCATGTTTTAGGCCCAGTCGGATGTCCCTTTGACGGAGAGAAAGTCAGTTCTGTGACTGTATCGGCGTTTGAGGCAGGCTGTCTCATGGGACTCCTGGGCTGGGACAGGGCCTCTGAGTGTTGAAGAGGCTGGCCGTAACCTGCTGCTTGCTTCCTCAGTCCGCTGCAGAATGCAGAGCCCTCCTGGGGAAACTTCACCACCTGGAGCAGCTCCATCACAAGAGGCTTCTTCTGGCGAAGCAAGAAGAATACTTTGCTGCGACGTACAGAGAACTGGCTTGTTCCAAAAGAAACGAGATCCACAGCATCTTTTTCACTCAGATAAGAAATATGATTTGTAAAGGAGAACTGAAGTTAGAAGCAGCCAAATCTCTTGTCGAGAATTACTCTAAAATACAGGTATTGGAATCCACAACAATGACCCTCACGAGACAGCAAAACAAATAAATACTGTGTCTAGGTATATTGGTGGTACATCCACCGCTTCAGTCAAGCGAGCGTGAGGCCTGTGTGAGTGGCTGGACCCTTAGGCCATGGGTCAGGCAGCCCCATCTTCCAAGAGATGTCCACCAAGTCTTTCCTCAGGACCCCCCTGGCCTGACTGGCAGAGGAGCAGAAGGAGGGGGGACTGCTGGGACCCCGGCCTCCCTCCTCCTCCCTCAGCTGACCATGAGCCTTTTGCCTGAGTTGCCAGTCCCCTACTTCCACTGGCACGTAGCTTCAAGAGCGACCCATTTGGAGAATCCCAGCTCAGTTAAAAGTCTGGCGTGGCTCTTCTGCAGCTGTGCGTACAGCAGAGCCAACGTTTGTAGCCAGCCAGTCAGCCGGGGTGGAGAAGACATTACCTAACGGGTAAAGCTTGCAGCATCCTGACGCCATGCGCTTTCCATTTCTCCCTTGGGTAGGAAACCTAGTAAGATCATTTAGGTGGGGCAGTCATGTCCTTCTGAAGGAGCAGAACAAAGTTTGAGTCCAGCAGCACCTCTAAGGCCACCAGAGTTTTAAGACCGACAAAGTGCATGCAACACAAAAGCTTATGCCAGGAATAAAACTTTGTTGGTCTTAAAGGTGCCCCTGGATCCTTCCCGCCTTGAGCTGTGGGCTGCAAAGTCCTTACGTGCTACCACAGCCCCCCGAATGTTGATGAAGATTGGCGGGGTGGTGGTGGAGCGGTCCATGAAGCAAATTCCATTCATGCTGCTCACTGATCAGCGCATTGGGCTGCCTCCACATGAATGGGGTTGGTGTCCTTCACTTCCAGTGGCTGCATATCTCAAGGGAGACTGGCAGAAAGTGGGGGCCATCTGGCTTTCGGGGAAGCTGGCTTCTCATCACTGGTATTCTCGCCGAGGAATCCTTGTTGAGCTTCTGAGGACCTACAGGGCTTCCCAGCACCTAGTCTGAAGACCACAGATCTAATGTAAAACAGGAGTCCAGGGGCATCTGAACGAAAGACTAGCCACAGCCTGTTCCAGCGTCTGGGTGTGTGGGTCTCACAGCATCAGAGGCGGGTGAGCTCTGACTCAGGGAAGCTCCTGCTGGAGTTTGTGGCCTTAGTCTTTCAGATGCTCCTGGAATCCTGCTGTGATTGGCTGACACAGACTAACACAGGTACCTCTCTGGAATGATCTAGTCAGTGGAATGCGTGATGAGCCTAATCCTGGCCACAGCCGATCCTGGGCTGTCTCACGGGTGCACTTTGCCGTGGGAAACATGTCTGCAGATGAAGGAAGGAAAGCAACTCTGAGGGTGTTTGCATTCAAAACTGGCAAAGGGAATTAAAATGGGTAAAAAGTAACGAATTAGCAGCATATATATTCTCTCATTGGTTACAGCTTTGGAAATGAAGCCAAACAGTTCAGAACTCACATGAGTAAATTGATTGTTTAGTTTCGTAAAGGCTATCTGGTCTTATTAATGCAAAAATTTTAACTCCTACTCTTTCCAAGGCATTTCCAGTTCATGATCATAAAAAGTTAATCGGATGTGTTTATATTTTTCTCTGCAGGGAGACATTGAAGAGTGGACGGATCTTTTGCAAGCTCATAAGAACTATCTTCTGAGTAAAAGATTTGCTCACAGGGAATCCCTCATTCAGATGATTCAGTTACTGGATTCCCAGATGACTTCCCTGTGGGAACTTGCAGCAAATCGGATAGCCATGTTCATTAGTAAAGTGGAAAGGTAAATATTGGTTGAGTGTGTTGCGGTATTTGGAGAGGCACAGGGGTGGTTTTGCTAAGAAAAAAAATTAATGATCAGCAAGATGTTTTAAAGCAAGGTTTGATTCCAGTGTCACCTTTCAGACCAACAACATTTAATTCTGGGCACAAGCTTTCATGTGTATGCAGAGTGCACACAAAAGCTGATACCCATAATTAAACTTTGTTGGTCTTGAAGACGCCACTGACTCAAACTTGGCCGGTCTTGAAGACGCCACTGGACTCAAACTTTGTTCTGCTGCTTTAGACCAACATGGCAACCCATCTGAAAATGTTTTAAGTTTTGCTATGGAAAAATGCTGGGTTCTTGTGAAGAAGCAAAAAGAAGCCTAGCTGTGCTGCACTCTGGGCTGCCCGGACTCCTGCGTTGTGCAGTGAGAATCTGCCTCACGCCAGCCAGGCCAGAGGAAGTCCAAATCAGGGCTCATTTGTGTCCTCTTCTTCCCTCCTGAGCAGACTAGTCTGGGCAGTTCAGATCCGTGTCTGAAGGTCATTTCCTTTCTCTGGTGTCTCTTGAGGTTCCAGGTCCAGGCCAATGCTCCCTCTAAGCTGCGGAGTCTTATGAGCAAAACTTCTACTTTGTGAGCTACTGGCATTAAAGCTGTGAGTGAGCGATTTGGCTACCGTATAAAACAGTTTGCTCTGGAGCCCCATCCTTCCTGAGCTGAGACAAAAATCTGTGAGCCGGAGGGCAGCGCAAAGCAAAACTCAGGCACTGGCACATTGCTAGGGAGGAGTGGCAAGTCAGTATCCTTTGGCCCTTGAGCACAGAAAAGAAAAAAGATAAGAAGGACCCAGATTCAAGGATCTGAGAACGTAGCAATGACCCTTGAGTGCGTAGCAACAATCACCTGCCATCACCAGCCATGCTGACATGTGCCCCATGTCAGCCATGTATGCAAGTAGCCAGCCAACACCATCCCACACAGAGATCCCAACAAGGGAAGAGAAGAGGGAAAACAGCACCCTCTGCTGGTTGGAGGACTGTGGCCATGACACTTCCCGGAGCTCTGCAAGTAGGGCTTCAGATCCTTCTCTGGCAAATCCCCTCGTTTTGGACACATGGGGTGGGACACATCCACGCCCACTTAATCACCCAGACACTCCCACAGCTGATGTGTCATAAGAAACCTCTCAAGGAAAGCCCATGGCGCAGGATCAGCACCCAGGGCCAGGGCAGAGGGGTCTGGAGCGTTTCGCAGCACATTCCCACTCCCGGAATGCATCCCTCATCTCCCATCCCAAGCGCTCATTGGGGAAGGAGAGGTTTTAAATCCCACTGTACGGAAACCTGTAAATAAGTCTGAACTCATCTTTCGGGCAGTGGCAAGAGAGCCCGCGGGTCCCACACTGTGAACTATCCCACCACTGTGGTAAATGAGTTCATTGTCACGGCCTGCCACTGTTCATCCTAGAAATGTGTATTCTCTCTTCCTGCTTCCCATAGCCTGAATTACTTAGAACACACCAGCAGTGCTCCAGAGGATTTTGAACCCCTTTCCCAGCATGAGAGCCAGCGTGGTGTGGCGGTTAAGAGCGGCAGACTCTAATCTGGAGAGCTGGCTTTGGTTCCCCTCTTCTCCTTCGTGAGAAGCCTGTCCCAATTCTCTCAGCACTCTCTCAGCCTCACCTGTCTCGCAAGGTGTCTGTTGTGGGGAGAGGAAGGGAAATAATAACAAGAACAATAATCGTACGGCATTGTGTGTAGAACAGCCAGGAGATCCTAAGATTGTCTGGCAGGCAAGAGTTCTCGCTCTTTAGCGTTATGCACCACTATGTGGCGAGCTAGAGTTGTTTATTTATTTATTTATTTATTTAACATTCGACTTATACCCCGCGCGAACCCCTCCCACGGGGTCTCTGAGCGGCTTACATAGTAGATCATCCCTATCTATGGGCACATATATTGTTAAGGGCGGGACTGCCTACGAGCACGCAGTGGGATTCGGCTTGATGTTTTGTCAGCTCGTCTCGGCTCTCGGCTTCGGCTCGGCCTCTCCCCTCCGCTTTCTTCAGGCTCCTCAGGTGGTCTTTTTTGGAGTCAGCGGGCCCATCCGACGCGTAGATCGCATTGGCATGGCTCTGGCTCCGTCCCTCAGGCTCCGCCCCGCCTGCGCCGCTGTGTCTTCGCGCTTCCCGCCTCCGCCACTGGTCCACCACTCGATGTTCCACTTCCGCTCGCTACCTCGACTGCCGCCGCCATTTCATGTTGCTCTGCTGCCGCCGCTCGCCAAATCGCCGCTGCTGGGGTTCCCACTTTACCTCCCAATGGAGGGGGGTGCTCCCTGCCTTCTAAGGCAGGTACCCATTCATCTACTCGCTAGTTGTTACGGCTTTTGAACCGCTGGGTGGTCGGGAGCTAGGACTAGGGCCGGGTGCTCACTCTGGCCGCGGTGGGTCTCAAACAGCCTTACAGGCTGTTCACAAGATGTTAAGTCAGGTGTTTTTCAGAGGTGGTTTTGCCTGCCTCTGCGTCACAACCCTGGTATTCCCTGGAGGCCGCCCTTCCAAATACTAGCCACGCCCAACCCTGCTTATCTTCTGAAATCTGATGGGATCGGGCTGGCCTGGGCTAGAGGAAGGGGAGGAGATAGTAAGCCGCTTTGAAATTCTAGCCCCAGCTGTGAAACAATGCAGACAGGGCTAGCATTCTGAGCCCAGGTCATGCGGAAGGGGCCGCCTGCCGCCTGGGTGTAGCAACACTCCTGTTCCTTTGAAAGCTGCATGGACAGACCGCAGAATCATAACCAAAGCTGCATGCCCATGACAGCAGCAACACTGGTGGTCAAACCGGTGTGTGTTAGGCAGGCTGCAGGATGGTGCTGGAGCCAGGCTGGCAGAAGACAGTTGGCAGCACAGCCGCTGGAGGTCCTCTGGTCACCTACAGGCTCAGTACAAGGTTGGCATTGCACTGTGAATGGGGTCTGTGTTGCCTCAGGCAACACAGACCCCATTCACAGTGCAATGCCAACCTTGTACTGAGCCTGTAGGTGACCAGAGGGCCTCCAGCTGTCTGGAAAGAATCAAAAGTCTGGAAAGAATCAAAAGTGGCACAAAGGAAGTCACGGGTCATGGGGCCCTTTCACACACGCTGAACAGTGCACTTCCAGCTGACTTCCAACGCTCCTTCATGATCGTTTGCAAATAGATGTTGCCATTTCACACAGTAAACTCCAGTTGCAAAGTGCATCGGAAAGGGGCACCACCTGTGTCACGTTCTCCCAAGCACCTGGTGACTCAAATGGCAATGTGTATCCTTGCTTGTCCCCCGGAAAGGCATAACTAGAACTGGGCACAAGCACTGTTAGGAATGACTACATCATAGAAAGCTGAGAGAGATATAGGGTATTCGAAAGCACACACACACACACACACCTATGGGCCAATCGGCCTGACTCCCGTGGGCGGGAAAGAGGACCAAGGCAGTTAGAGGCAAGGCTGGGAAACGAAACCAATCTCATGGGTAATTGATGGGAAGACACTACACAGGCTGGCTACAAGGTCAGTGATAACGAGGGGGAGAAGCGAAGAGAAAGGAATGCGGCAGCAACTGGCACACAGGTCATGAAAGCGAACCTGGGCCCATAAAATATATGGCAGCATGGCTGACATTCTGCCCACCCAAAGAACAATCTCCCGGCCTACCCGGGAGACCTCCTGGTCAGCCTGGGATATCTCCCGGTTTCTCCGGGAACTCCCGGTGAAACTCTTGCAAGAGCCTAGGGGCCCGAATATCCCCTACTTCCACCCACTCACGGTGCTGGGGCCCAAAACCCAACCATTCCACCAAATAAAACAGTTTGCCACGTTTTACTTTAGAGTCCAGGATCTTTGAGATCTCAAAATGTTCTTCACCCTCCACCATGATAGGAGGGGGTACAGGTTTTGTTGGCAGCCAGGGGCTTGGGCCTGGATCACGCTTCAGGAGGCTGAAATGAAACACAGAATAGATATTGCACATGTTTTTAGGTAGGTCCAGCTCCACAGCCACCTCATTGATCAGGCGTTTGACTTTAAACGGGCCAATGAATTTCCATCCCAGTTTGCGGCTGGGTCTCAATACCTTAAATGCTTTTTGTCGACACATACACCGAGTCCCCAGGCTGCAGAGCCTATCCCTCCACCCTTTTCCTGTCAGCCTGAGCCTTGTAAGCCTCTTTGGCCGTTTCTAAAGTTTTGCACAATAACGGCCAAGAGTCCTGAAGTTGTTGACACCACTGCGCAGCATCCCCCGGGCCCAAGGTAACTCCCTTGAGAAAGGGCAATGGGGGACTGTCATATCCATAGAGCGCCTTGAATGAGGACATCCCCGTAGATGAGTGACACGTGTTGTTATAACAAAATTCTGCCAGGGGAAGTAAGTCTACCCAATCATCCTGCTGGTAGTTAGTGAAACAACGCAAATATTGTTCCGAAGTCTGATTCACTCGTTCGGTCTGTCCATCAGTTTCCGGATGATAAGCGCTACGCAGGGTCCATTCAATCCCCATAAGTTTAATAATTCACCCCAAAACCTGGAAACAAATTGCGTCCCCCTGTTGGAGTTAATCTTGCTCGGAAGCGTGTGGAGGCGCACCACGTGTTGCATAAAGGCTTTTGCCAGAGCCTTGGATGTGGGCAAGGACGCAAAGAACCCACTGCTAACTAAAAACCCAAGAGAGGAGATCGTAACTAGCTTAGTTACAACAAATCTTCATTTCGTTTAGATTATTATAAACTGAGTCAAACATTTATAATACTTTTCCTTTAACTCTTAATTTTAACTGTCTAGGAACAGTAAGCAAGTCTTCATGGGGTTTTTCACCCACCTTGCAGGGAATGTTGTTTGGCTGAAAATCATTTGGGAGGCGTCCTGAACACAGCTCAAGATGAACTGCACTCTGCTCAACAGATGTTTGCTGATATTGTAAAGGAAGAGAAGCAAAAACTTCACCAAGAACTGATTGCCAGAAGGCGACAAGAAATGCTGCAGAAGGTAATTGAGAATTGGGTGAGAAAATGCATACACAGACCAATAATTGTGAGAAGAATCCTCCCCGTAGGGCCGGCGTGTCCATAATGCAGGGTTAGGCTGTTGCCTAGAGTCCCACTGAAACAGGACGCTGTGCTGGCCTGCAGACCTGCTCCTGCTCCTCCCTCCCCAAAAAGACACTTTCGCTTTCCTTCCCCCAAGCCCTCATGATGCGGGGATCCCCCTTGCAATCCCGTGCTGGCGTTGGGGCCGATTTGCTGCCCGGGTCCCTCCGAGAGCACCTTGACACTGATGGCGTGGTGAGGCTCCGCCATCGAGGGGCTCCTGCTGCTGCTGGGGGGAGTCGTCATCACCCCTCTGCTGGGCAGGGGCAGGTTGGGTGAGTGAGCATGTTGGGGTGGGGCTGGGGGGCTCCACTTCTGCGATGGGCCCAAGGGGGGGAGAGGAGGGGGCCGGGGCCGCCTCGCCAGCCGAAGGCCTTTGTGTGTCCCAGGGCTGCTTGTGTGGCACTTCCCCCCTGTGAGGCTCTTTGTCTGTGACTGCAGCTCTCTCACTGCACACCAGCCAAGGCTCGCCTGGCCAACTGCCTCCCTGAGGAGCCTCCCAGCCAGCTGGACTGTGGGGCATCGATCTCAGTCACAACTGGGGAACCCCGAGGAAGGAGCGAGGGCAGTTCACCAAGCAGCTTCCTGAAGGGTGCGCCTGCCTCCAGCAAGGCCGGTCCCGAAGCCCACTTGGCTCGGAGTCTGGCACCGGACGCCTGCATAGCATTCCTCCCCCAGCCGCAGCCTGGCCGCTTTTGATCTACACTTAGGTATAAAATGAGAGAGATACAGAATGAGAGAGACTGGGCTTGACAGCAGCTCATGTGAAAGGGATCTAGGTTTTCAAGCTAAACATGAACCCGCAGTGCGATGTGACTGCGAAGAAAGCTAATGCAATCTTAGGATGCATTAACAGAAGCATTGTGTCCAGATCACGGGAGGTGGTAGTTCTGCTCTATTCTGCTATGGTCAGGCCTCACCTGGCGTACTGTGTCCAGTTTTGGGCACCACATTTTAGGAAGGATGTTGACAAGCTCGAGCGTGTCCAGAAGAGGGCAACCAGGATGGTGAGAGGGTTGGAATCCAAGTCTTATGAAGAAAGGCTGAAAGAGTTGGGTCTGTTCAGCCTGGGAAAGAGAAGGCTTAGAGGGGACATGACTGCAGTCTTCAAGTATTTGAAGGGCTGCCATGTAGAAGATGGAGCGGATCTATTCTCTCTTGCTCCAGATTGCAAGACTAGATCTAATGGGTGGAAATTACAAGGGAGTCGTTACCGGCTCAGTATCAGGAGTAACTTCCTAACAGAGTGGTTGAGCAGTGGAACAGACTGCCTCGGGAGGTGGTGGATGCTCCTTCGCTGGACGTTTTCAAGCGGAGGCTAGACAACCATCTTTTGGATATGTTGTAGGGCTGTCTCTCGGCTACGCTCCTGCAGAGTGTAGGGGGTTGGACTAGATGACCTGCAAGGTCCCTTCCAACTCTAACATTCTATGATTCTATGATCTTGCCCGGGAGCCTGGCCCCGGCCCAGCCAATGGCTTCTGCAGCTGCACCCGGGCAGAGCATTCCCCTGGCTGGGCTGAGGAGCGCTTGGTGGTGTTGACATAGGTGCGCCCAGGTACAAGCGCAGTTGCCTTGGCCAGAAAGAGCAGGGAGACCGGAGGGTGGGTCGGGGGACTTCCTGGAGGGGGGTGAAGGGGGAAAGACTTGTTGGATCCCCAAGCATCGAGAATAAATCCACGTTTTCAAGAAAAGCAAAATTTATTTCAAAGCGTTGAAGACATACTCAAACACGTTCTTTGTTAGAACTGGGGATACACAGTTAGGGCGAGCATAATAAAGGAAATTCAAACAGATACATATCCAATGAATAATATTCCCGCTGGCGGGCTAATGAAACGGTTGCGCGCCCAGTCCATGGGAACCAGGGAGAAGAGCAAGAAAAACACAGGTGCAGTTCTCATGAGATAGCAATATGCAAGCATTACAGCATCTTCTCCCACACACATCCACCAGTAGTTATCTTATGCATTCCAGCACAGAAGCAGGATAGTAGAAACAAGCCGGGTGCAACAGGGTAAGGATATGTACACAGAGGTCACAGAAAACAGAATGGCAGCTTGCTGACAAAGCCTCAGGTTCAGCACAGGAGCTCTACGCTTCCCAGATGTGGTGGTGTGATCGTGCCCAGAAAATCCGCCTATCTTCCGTCTCTGTAGCATGGCTAATGCTCCGTGTGACTTGTTGAAACTACGGATCAGGTAAGGGGCCCGAATATCCCCTTCTTCCACCCATTCGCGGTGCTGGGGACCGAAATCAACCCATTCGATAAGGTACCAGAGTTTACCACGTTTCAATTTGCAATCAAGGATATCAGCGACCTCAAAATGTTCATCCCCTTCCAAAATGACAGGTGGAGGAGGAGTAACCGATGGTCTCCAGGGAGACGGGCCAGGATCCTTCTTCAACAGGCTCATGTGAAAAACAGAATGCAGAGCACGTAAATTCTTAGGCAAAACAACATCAACCGCCACATTATTTATGACTTTACGCACTTTGAATGGACCAATGAACTTCCACCCCAATTTCCTGCTAGGTCGCAGCATCTTAATGTTCTTGGTCGAGACATACACAAGATCCCCAGGTTTCAGATCAAACCCCACCACCCTACCCTTGTCTGCCTGGGTCTTGTAAGCAGCCTTGGCTGCGTCAAGCGTTTGGCATAGCAGAGGCCATGCATTTTGCAAGGACATACACCATGTATCAGCATCCCCCACAGGACGTTGGCCCATCCCCTCCAGGAAAGGGAGGGGGGGGCTGTCGTAACCAGAAACAGCTTTATAAGGAGACATGCCCGTGGAGCTATGGACAGTGTTGTTATAACAATATTCAGCAAGAGGCAACAATTCACACCAATCATTTTGTTGATAATTAGTAAAACAACGAAGATATTGCTCCAGGGTCTGATTCACTCGTTCTGTTTGTCCGTCAGTCTCAGGATGATACGCGCTGCTGAGCCCTTGTTCCACCCCTAAAATGGAAAGAAGTTCCCTCCAAAACTTAGAAACAAATTGGGTCCCCCTGTCAGAAATTAATTTAGCAGGTAATTGATGAATTTTCACCACGTGAGACATAAACGATTTCGCCAACCTCTGAGCTGTAGGCAAGGAAGGAAAAGGCACAAAATGAGCCTGCTTAGAAAATAAATCAACAACCACCCAAATAACAGTGTTCCCTTTGCTCACAGGGAGATCAGTAATAAAGTCCATGGACACCACTTCCCAAGGCCTCGATGGAGTAGGGAGTGGTTGCAGAAGACCGGGAGGCTTGCCCCCCCTGGGTTTAGTTAAGGCACAGGTCTGACAGGATCGAACAAAAGTCAATAGGTCTTTGCGCATGTGTGGCCACCAAAACTGTCTGCGGATGAGTTGCAGTGATTTAACAAAACTCCAATGTCCTGCCAGTCTGGAACCATGAGCAGAATCCATCACTTCCCTCCTCATTGAAATAGGCACATACAGTTTGTCCCCAGAATAAATCAGACCTTCTGGGCTACGGACATAATCCGGCAATGCACGCAGGGAGGCAATATCTTCACCAGTAAAAGCAGAAACATTTTTCTGGACCCAGGCCCCCCCCCCCATAGGGAAAAGGGAAGGCGAAGTCTCATCAGAGCGAGGAATTGAGCGCGCTTGCGCGCGGGTGACAACAGCCCCCCCCAGGTGGGAGGGGGAAAAAACAGAATCCATGATGATTTCACGCTGACTGTCATGTTGTGGGAGGCGTGAGAGCGCGTCAGCCAGGGAATTAGCCGTCCCAGGGAAATGACGAAGAGTGAATCGAAACTTAGCAAAGAAGTCCGCCCAACGAAGTTGTTTTGCGTTTAGAGAACGGGGGGATTTCAGCATTTCCAGATTTTTATGGTCAGTCCAGACTTCAAATGGCAGTTGAGCCCCCTCCAACCACTGCCTCCAAGTGGAGAGAGCCAGCCGGATAGCCGACGCCTCCTTCTCCCAAATCCCCCAGTTTCGTTCAGCGTCCGAAAATTTTTTAGACACAAATGCAAGGGGGTGTAAACGACCATCTTCCCCTTCTTGCAAAATAGCGGCCCCCATTGCCACATCCGAAGCATCAGTCTGGACAATGAATTTTTTAGTTTCATCAGGGCGCGCCAGCACGGGCTCAGACGTGAACATACGTTTAAGTTTCTCAAAAGCCTCCGCGCAAGCAGGGGACCATTTAAGTGGGGCGCCTGGTTTGGTAGCATCAAACCCCTTTCCCTTGGTTTTCAACAAATCGGTTAGAGGAAGGGCAATTTGAGCGAAATTCTGGATGAAATTTCTGTAAAAATTGGCGAATCCGAGGAACATTTGCAATTGTTTGCGGGTTCTGGGGGGTTCCCATTCAAGCACGGCCTGTATTTTAGCAGGGTCCATTTCCACCTTCCCCCCGGAGATGCGATAACCCAAAAAGTCAATGCAGGGCTGGTGGAATTCACATTTAGACAGTTTGGCGAACAGGTTGTGTTCATAAAGCCTCTTAAGGACCTGGCGCACCAATTTAATATGCGACGGTAGGTCCTGGGAATACAGCAACACATCATCAAGGTAAAGAACCACCCCTTTGAACAAAAATTCATGTAGGACCTCATTGATTAAGTTCATGAAGACCCCCGGAGCCCCTTGAAGCCCGAAGGGCATAACGAGGTATTCAAACTGCCCCAAGGGGGTATTAAACGCAGTCTTACTTTCGTCCCCCTCCCTAATGCGCACTCGGAAATATGCATCCCTCAGGTCAAGTTTCGAGAAGATTTTGCCTTTGGTGGCCTCTGCCACCAGGTCCTTGATCAGGGGGAGGGGGTAGGCATTGGACAAAGAAACAGCGTTCAAACCCCTATAATCCGTGCACAACCTGAGCCCCCCGTCTTTCTTCTTTCGGAAGAGAACCGGCGCGGCGAAAGGGGAGGAAGCCGGGCGAATGAAACCGCGGGCCAAGTTTTTATCAATAAAATTCCGCAGTTCAACTTTCTCAGCCGGCCCCATCGCATAGATTTTACCTTTAGGCAATTTACAATCAGGCAAGAGTTCAATAGCACAGTCAGTAGAGCGATGGGGGGGCAGTTCGTTAGCTTCTTCTTCGCCAAAAACTTTCGCCAAGTCTCTATACTCTCGAGGCAAAGACGCTAACTCTTCCGGCTTCAAAGTGCCGCAGGGGAACTGCGCGGCAGGCCGGTCCCCCCACGAATCCAACCAGCAGTGATCTACACATTTTGGCGACACGAATTTGACAACCCCTTCTTCCCACAAGATGTAAGGGTCATGGGTAAAAAGCCAGGGACTCCCCAGTACCAAATCAAACTGCGACTTAGGGGTAACAATGAAGGTCCTGGATTCCCAATGATCGCCAGCCCCCAACCGCAAAGCCATAGTCTCATGCGTACAAGGTTCCATGGGCGCCCCATCCATTTGGGTAAAAATGATGGGAGATTTCAAGGGGGTTATCCCCGCTTCCAGTGTCAATAACACTCTAGGGCTGATGAGATCCCTCCCACACCCAGAATCAATCAACGCTCTCACCCTGACGTGGGTACCCAGGAGCGGATTCATTAAAGAAACAGTCACGAAAAACAGGGAAGGGGTTTCTCTCACCACCTTGGGCGCAGTGCTGGAATGGCCGTGTCGTTTTGCGCCTCTCACAACAGGCCGTTGTCGTTTTCCGCCGGTTCAACCTCTACCTCCTCTTCTGACCCGGCAGTGGGCGGCTCGGTTCCCTCCGGACCTTGGGCCGCCTGCAGAGCTTTGGAGAATCGCGGTTTGGCCATCCCCTTCTTCCCCGGTAGTGGCGTCTTAGGCTTCGGAGTAGGCGGCTTGTCTTTAGCTTGACGGCTGCCACAATCCACGGCGAAATGCCCCTTCTCCCCGCACTTCAGACAGAGCCCCATCTTCATGCGCAGGTCTCGTGCCGATTCCGACAGGCGTTGAGTCTTGGGTCTGGAGGCGCTGGCAGTGGCGGGTCTGTTGGTCGTAGCAGCCAGGTCGAGTTTGATGGTGTTGAGCCGATCCTCTGCATTTTCAGCTTCCTGGGTCCAAGCCATCAGGGAGATAGGATTAACAGTCTTCAAAACCGTTTCTCGGATGTCCGCGTTGAGTCCCAATCGATACATCTCAGCCAAAATATGATCAGGGTAGTCTCGGAGCTTTGCTGCCTGCTTGTGGAATTCCAGCGTGTATTCACGGACCGACTTCTTATTCTGACGATAGGTGCGGAGAAATGCTTTGGCCCTTTGGCTCGCGTTGACATCTTCAAACCGAGCCCGCAGCGCCCACATGAATGCTCGCAAATTCAAAAGTTCCGGACCGCGGTCATTGTGCAGTCCCACATACCATGTGGCGGCGTCTCCTTTCAGTCTCGCCGAGATGACATCAATGAGAGCAGCTTCATTTCGGAAGAGGTGTCGGCTCTCTTCTACGAATTTGTGCACCCTCACCGTGAAGAAGGCGAGTTCCTCTGGGTTGCCGTCAAAGGTAGCCTCCAGTAAATCCTTGGGTCTAAGCCGTGGAGTCCTTCCCAACGGTCCCAGCTGCCCCGGAACTCCCCCGAGAGGAAGACCCGGAGCAACCGGTGGTCCCGCTGGCACTGGCCTCATCGGTGGCGGCAGACCCGGCGGCAGACCCGGCATCGGCTGTTGCGCAGGTCCTACTTGCTGCGGAGGTCCGGCCGGTGGCTGGGCAGGCACCTGCGGCGCGGGAACTCCCGGTGCTGGGGCAACTTGCTGCTGCGCGGCGTGTGCATCAAGAAAATTAGCCATTCTAATGTCCATCATCCCCGGCAGAGCTTCCATTACATCCTGGAATGCCCTCAACAGGTCCCTCACCGAGTATTCCAGTTCCTCCAGTCGTTCCCCGGTGGTTTCCTCAGGGATCGGATCTCGAGGGTGGGAGTCCGGGGGTGGGTCATAGTCTCCTTCCGTTTGGAAGCCCCCGGCTCCCTCCGAATCCTCTACGTGGCCTCGGGGCCCCGATGGCTCGAACATCCACTCTTCGAGGTCTTGCTCAGAACACCCCTTCTCCGAGGTAGCCCCCGGCTCTGGGAACAATCCCTTGTCAAACAAACTTTCACGTAATCCGCTCCCTCGACGGGAGTACACCTCACGAGCGCCTTGAGTGTTGTACATAGTCCAATCATCCTGCCGTTGAGTCTTCCGCGGACCCCAGTGCGAAGGGGTCGGAGGCGGCCAAGACAGATGTGCAGGCCGGCGGGGAATCGTTCCCCCCACGGCACCCTCCAGCGAGGCTGCCGTCACCAAAGGAGCGGAGGTGTGTGGGACCGATCCTGAATCCCCCTCCGTTTTCGGTAGGTCTCCCTCAGCTCCGCTCATGATCTTGCCAGATTCGGAACGATAGGAGAAAGGGAGTTCTAACAATATGTTGGATCCCCAAGCATCGAGAATAAATCCACGTTTTCAAGAAAAGCAAAATTTATTTCAAAGCGTTGAAGACATACTCAAACACGTTCTTTGTTAGAACTGGGGATACACAGTTAGGGCGAGCATAATAAAGGAAATTCAAACAGATACATATCCAATGAATAATATTCCCGCTGGCGGGCTAATGAAACGGTTGCGCGCCCAGTCCATGGGAACCAGGCAGAACATCAGACAAAACACAGGTGCAGTTCTCATGAGATAGCAATAGGCAAGCATTACAGCATCTTCTCCCCCACACATCCACCAGTAGTTATCTTATGCATTCCAGCACAGAAGCAGGATAGTAGAAACAAGCCGGGTGCAACAGGGTAAGGATATGTACACAGAGGTCACAGAAAACAGAATGGCAGCTTGCTGACAGGCCTGAAGGGGGAAAAGCAATCCTGGAGGGAAGTGGAAGGAAAGGGGATTTCGTGGCACCTCCAAGACAGACCCATTTCATGTGGCCTCCGCTTTCGTGGCTTACAGCCCACTAGAGGCGTGAAGTCTGGACTCGGAAGACATATAGACAGAAATAGGGGTGAAATGTAGGCAAATGTGACATTTCTAGACAAAACTCGTATGTACATAAAATAAGCATTGTGGCAATCCACAACAGCACCAACAGGTGATAATACTGTTTGCCAAGCCAAGCTTAAGCATGAAAAAGGCCATTGTCTGACTGAGGCCTAACTGACCCCCCTCAACTTTTCAGCTAACGTGAAATGTGCATTCATATCGCTGTACAATGTTAGTGAGTATATCTGTCTGTCAGATCTAATATTTCCTCATTGCTCTGAATTCTTTTTGCAAAACCTGCTGTTGCACTTACATCAGGGTCAGACTTCTCTCCACCGTCCACATTCCAGGATCTCAGCTGTTGCATAATCCAATAGATTTAACTAAAGCGAAATTGAAACCTACCTACCTACCTGCCTACTACGTATCATCCATCCATCATCTATCTATCTATCTATCTATCTATCTATCTATCTATCTATCTATCTATCTATCTATCATCTATCTATCTATCTATCTTCAGTATCTGAGCATTTCTTCTAGCGAACAAGTATTTTGCTGTCTTTCCTTAGTTCCCCAATTGCCATGGATTGTGGAGAACACCCAGAAATATGGGTGCTGCTTGGATCCGGGTATTTCTGTGAGGAGCCTGGCAAAGATACCAAGGAGACCCGCGGTCCCAGGCATTAAAACCAGGAGCTCGCTGCTCCCTGGCCTTCCCGTTGATCTGAAGGCTGTCAGGGGTCTCAGTGCAGAGCTTACTTTCTCCAGTGAGAAGGACCTGCCTGCGCTCCGATCGGGAAACCTTTTCCTTGGTCAACCGCAGAAGTGCTTGTGCTGAATTTTGTGCTGGACTTCCCTTTATCGTGTCCTGGAAACGAGGGGTGCGTGGGAGCATTATGCAATGGTGTGGGGTGAGAATGGCAGTCAGCACAACCTTTTGGATACTCTTTGCTTAATGATGTTAAGTTCCGTCAGCCATAAGGAAAGCTATGCTAGAGTCAAACCTAGTGAGCAATCTCAGAAACTCGCCTTTGGGGGGGGGGTTTGCTTCTTTCTTGGGAACTTTCCAGCTTCTTGCTGGCTTGGGCAAGGCTATTGGCTGTCTTCCCCTCCCTTAGAGTGTGCCCCGTTCCCAAAAGTGCCTCCGTGGCTCCTTTGCAAACCCTTCAGAATGCTACCACAGTTGAAAAATGCATACACGACTTACCAGGGACATTTGGGCAGATGTCCTCCATGTTCACGGTTGTTGGAGCCTCATCACAAAACAGTTATTGGGAAAACACCTCTTGATGAACGGAAGAAGCTGGCTCATCATCTTTGAAGGCGATGCTGCATGCAGATCTCTTGGGCTTCTCGCTCGCATCTCCTTAATAGGGACACAGCCCCTCCCTGTTAATGAGACGCAAGCTGTTCTTAGCTGCTGAGGGGAAATGGAATGAATGAACGAACTTGTACAAATTATATTTATATGTTATAATGGAAGATCTTTCTCATTAAATCAACCACTGCCCCTGCACGTGGCCTTCTCCCATGTGGCCCCCGCCTTGTCGAACGGTCGGCCCGAGGAGGTCTGGAAGGCTCCCCTGGTCCTGGCTTTCTGCAGACTAGGCAAAACAATTACTCAGGAGGGCTTTTCTGTGCAGGCAATAGGGTAGGGCCATACTAAATGATTCACAAAGATACCCAGATAAAGTTATTCGGGACTGTGGTCTATGCTACTGTACTTGGCTTACTGAAAGAAGGATCCTGCTATGCCGTTTGTGTATCCTTTAATGTGTCATGTTAAGACTTATGCTTTGCTTCAGCTCTGTTTTTAGAACTCTGGTTGCTTCTGCAACCCTAATCCTATTTTATTGTTTACTGAATACCCCCATCCCGTCAATTCTGTTGACTCACTCCGTGTAATTTGCCGTGAGTCCAAGGGAGAAAAAGTGGACTGTGAATGCCATAAAGAAATAAATAGTGTTGTTGCATTAGTCACAGAAAGAAGAACCGCTGGCACAGGCGTGTCCTGAGGAAGCTTTCAGGAGCCCTGAAGACATCTGCCGTTTCCTGGCTGAGTGGCAAAGGATGCTGGTGGATCGCTTCGTTGGACTGGAGGAACTCACTGGGAAGCTTGACAGTGAGGCCAAGGAAGAAGTCGTCGTGCTCAGACAGCATCTGGCTGAGAGAGCTCGTGAGGAAATCAGACGTATTCACTGTGGATCTGTTGTTCAAGAACTGCTAACACTCAGCGTGCCAAAACTGTATTTGCACCAAGCAATGGAAGAGCATCAAAGGGAGATGGCCGAGGCCACGCGACGGCTTGAGAAAGAAGATGAGGGCAAAATAATGGCTGCTGAAAGATTGCTTCAGAGTAAGAGAGAAAAGTTGAGCAAAGAACTTCTGAACAGAATTAGAGAACAGAAGAAATTAAGGGACTGGGAACAGTTAGTATTCTTGTGAGTATCTGGCCTGTCTCTGATATTGGTTTTCTCACCTAGAAGGAGAAATCTTAAACATATTTGACAGATGTATGGTCTTAATTTTGGTTTTATTCTTCCACTGTGTTTCTCCTGGGCTTGCAAACTTTACAGTAACTGTTTTCATTTTTTGAAAAGCCTTTTCTGGTTTAGAATCAGGTGGGCCCCTGTGTTATGATATACGAGGGTCAAGCTATCAAAGTAAGTTATTATAAAAATACAAATACAGTCAGGTACGGCTAGCTTTGAAGCAAGGGAAACCGTTCCCTTTACCTTTACACATTAGTAAAAGGTAAACTAGGTTAAAAGAAATGGTCCAAATATCAGACGCTTAAAACTTTTTACATACAGAACTGTTAGTTTCACATATACAATTGATGGGTATATCTTATAACCAGTAGACCATATGTGTTTCGGCCCCTCAGTGGTCAATATCACTATTGTAAAAAAACACACATCCAGAAATAAATATATGAAAAAAGATTTTCTTTAGAACCAGATGTTGCTTTCTGGAGTTGTCAAAAGGGAGAGAAAAAAGCCGAATTATTACACATCAAGTACACATAATAATTCCATAATAAATTTTAAAATACCAGAAAACTTTTGCTGTTATTACCTCATGTGATGTGCAGTTGCTAAAATTTTACACAGTAGGCCATGGATAATCTCTCATGGTAACTGCACACACTCTCCAAATTCTTCTACGCCAAAATGATGAATAAATGGAAATTACATAATTGTTAGAATTTATAAATAGTGTTATTACACAAATAATTTTTAGCCATAGATTATTTAAATTAGCCTGCCGAACTGGTAACAAATATCCAATGTGCCTGGATGTGTGTCTCTTCCATCAAAGGTAGTAATAAGTTGTATACTGCTAACATTACATCAATATATAGGAGGACCCTGGGATGATGCAATCACCCACATGCATGGCATAATACTGTCGCCAAGGGAGGCGATTCTTTTTAAATTTTTCATAGTGGGAGGAGGTGAAGAGGAGAGAGAGAATGCAAAAACATGGGGGAGGTCAACTGTGGGAGGGCTCCTAGTGTCCTGGCCCCACTGGTGGACCTCCTGATGGCACCGGGTATTTCTGGCCACTGTGTGACACAGAGTGTTGGACGGGATGGGCCTTTGGCCTGATCCAACATTGGCGTCTCTTATGTTCTTATGATAGTCCAGGAGCTGGGGCGGGGGATTTTATCCCAGAATAATAACTTGTCTAAATAATCTAAAGAGCCACAGGCTACTGATTATGGATTGTTTTGCATGCTTGAAATCTGTATGTAGTGTGTTGCTCTGTTGCTTTTTGTTAGAAAACCAATTTTTTCCCATTGTGACTGGCCTTTTCTATCAACTGAGGTGGGGACCCAAACAGCCGAGGGGCGCCAGCTCCGGGTTGGGAACTACCTGGAGATTTTGGGGGACGGGTCGAATACTTGAATGGCCACATGTTGATCTGGTGGACTATGTAATGTGTGAAGTAGCCCGTAGTTTCCATTGGTCCTGTTCCAAAGAAGGGCCTCCAGATTTTGAGTCAATGGGATTTTATTTATTTATTTATCATTCAAATTGATATACCGCCCTTCTTTGGATTCACAGAGCTCAGGGTGGTTAACAACAGAAAACTGTACAATTCAAAATCCCAAAATTAAAATAGCTAAAAATGGGTACTGTCTACACGTATGGGTCTTATCCAGTCCTTTATACGCGTATTTTTTAAAAAGGCACTTGCATGGGAAGTGCGGATTCTTACCCGACTGCAGAAGATTGTGTTGATCACCCACGCCTGGCTATCTTGCACAATCATATTCCACACAACTGTGAGCTAGGACTAGGCTCGGCCCAGTCTGTCCCACTCTGTCCCCTTCACTGTCAAGAGCTGAGAAGGAGGGGAAGGAAGGAATGTGAAGGCAATACCTGGGGGGGTGGGGGGGTGGATCCGGCCATCCTCTAAGGAGTCTTCCTCCAACTTAAGTTGCTCTTCCACTTAAGTTGGAGGCAGGCTGCTTAGACTGGAGGAAGGCTTCACGTTTGAGGCAAAAGGGAAGATGGAGAATAAAGAATGTAATAAATCAGCTTTGTTTAGGGAGTGGTTGGATGGGGCAGGACCCACCCCATGACCCTTTGTACCCTCAGAGCCCCATCCTTTGGGCACAGCAGTAAGCAGAAACCGTTGGCCTTGCAGAGGAAAGAGCCGCTGAGGGACACGGGCCTCATCGTCTGCCACCTTTACTGGTGGCATGTTTGAATCTCCTAACTGCAAGCTGGGAAATGTAGCCATGTCTTGATTGAATGAGCCTCGTGTTGTTTGAGTGGGAGAAGTGATTGGAATCTATCTAACAAAGAGAAATGTTTAAAAAATCTGAAGCGCGCTTCTCAGTGATGTCCTGTTGAGTCCAGCGTGAACCATTTGGGCTTGGCGAGTGGCCACAGAGATTCGTAATGAAAAGGCACATTTCTGCAGATTTTTCTGGTGGAAGAATTACATTCATTGTGAAATCAAGAGTTTCAGGAACCTTGTGGGTCTGTTAGAATAATCCTCCCCAAACAGCAGTGTGTTACCTTCTCATTAAAACTGATCAGATTGTCACAAAACATTTTCCAAACGTTCAGGTCCTCTCCAGTTCTTTGTAAGGATGGAAGTTCAGGACATTTAAGGGCACTTTGAGGAATGCGTTTGTTTGTGTGATGTTCTCTTGACAGGAAACTGCTAGGTTCCTCTCTCTCTCTCTCTGAAGAAGAATTACTGAAAATAAAGCAAGAGTTCCATGGCTGCTTTTCCCAGATGGATCGCAGTCTGGCTTTACCAAAGATCCGGGCCAGGGTGTTGCTTCAGATTTACCAGTCCGAGGGGAGAGAAGTGGCCCTGCAGAAGGTGGCTCAGAAGATGCAAGCGCTGAGCGAGCAGGTAAGCCTCATCACAGACTCGGAGCGCCCCTTTGGCGGCCAGCCGTGGGCTCCAGGCCTCTTCCGTCTTTTTACCCTTTTCCTATCCTTCAGAAGCCAGGATGGCCTGAATATCTCCAGTACCGGAACTGAAGCATTCAGGATGTAGTCACTGCTCTGCACCTGATCTCACCTTTCTGCCTTACTGGTCGGAGTCCTCTTTTTATTTTTCCCCCTTTAATGTTTTAGTGGTTTTCAAAAAGAAAAGAAAGAAAGGAGAGAGTATTATATTGATACCTTCTATTCAAATTTCTCATACATAACTAAATATCTAAATTCCGTGTCCAAACTTTGGGTTTGGGGAAAAAAACCCTCTTTCTTTTATGCCATCTGGATGGAACTATCCCAGCATAATTTTGTAGTTGTATCTAGTGAAAAGGATTTTTAAAATTACCTGTCCTTCAAGGACATTCCATTTTGAGCGCAGGTGAGGTATTTGTCTCTGAATATATTTCTATTTGATATGGAGGCAATGTGTGTTAAAGTAATAATAGCTGTAAATCTGCTTTGGCTGTTGAGAATGTACGTCAGTGTATGTATCCTCCCCCCCCCCCCTTTTCTTTCAGCAAGAGCCTGAAGTCAGAAGAAAAACAAGGAACAAAAATAAGATAGATGTTCTAAAGAAATCTTTAGAGAAAAAGATTCACATCTATGAAGAATCTGTTACGGAGCAATATGAGAACAAGGTAATGGCAATCGAGGGCTGTGCTCACTGGGACAAGAGAGCATCATTTTTACAGTAAGTTGCGGGCAAAGCAAAGGGAGGTAGACCTGAGCAGAAGGCGGGGCACCCAGTCCTCCGTGTTCCTCCCCGCAGTGGGATACTTCGTCAAGACAGCCACCCTGGGAGCAGGGGCTGTGCAGGGACTTTGGATCCGAGAAGTATGTAGGCACGGGCAGGGCGAAGGATGCACACCTGAAACAGTGGATGTCCTGAGGAGAGTCCGATCGAACAGAAGATTCATCCATAAAAGTCTGCGTGGTGCGGAGGATGTCTGGCTGTGAACCAGCAGAGGTCTGTCTGCAGAGCAGAGAGGGGTGTGGGTGTGGAAAGGGCTCTCAAGTTGCAGCCGACTTATGGCGGCCTTGTCAGGTTTTCAAGGTGAGAGAGGAGCAGATGTGGTTGTCCATGGCCCACCTCTGCAGTAGCAACCGTTGACTTCCTTGGTGGTCCAAGTACCAACCAGGGCTGGCCCCGCTTAGCTTCTGGGACCTGAGGAGATCAGGCTGGCCGTGGGCATGGGTCTTGCAGCCAGCCACAGTGGAGCTTGCTTCTACAGGAGTAGCCCGAGGATCTGCAGCAATCTCTCCGCTCCTGTTGTTCTCCCCGTGCTTGTGTGGGGTTTTGTGTGTCCTGGATGTTAACACAGAAGAAGCACACTTCGGAACAGACAATGGGATCAGCACATGCTCAGTCTTTCTTTCTTTCTTTCAACAGTATTGAAACTACTGGCGTATTGTCTTTTTTTTACTGTTTTAGCTTTTGGTAACCGGACTAATCGTATCAAAAAGGAGTTTAGCTGTTGAATAGTAAGAGAAGAACATGGTTAATGCTGAAAAGTACCACCCTGCTTGTTGCCAGTTTGCATGCAGACATTTATGGTTTAGAAACAAATGGGTTCTCACTTGTCTTTTCCCTTTCAAATTACTTTCCTTTTGCCATCACTGTCCCAAGGCTTTGTGTTTTTATCCTCCCCCTAAAAGTAAAACCAGAGGTGTGCTGCAAATGGCTCTCCTTCCATCATTAATGCCCCTGCTTCCAACTGAGCAACATGGAGAGCTGCAGACCCAACCCCCCCCCCCATTATCCCCAAGGAGAGGGGGATGCCAGGCAGGCATTAAGGAGAGCACAAGGGCAGGGCTCCCATTGGGTTTGCAGGAAGGCTGTCCTCCTGTGAGTGAGGCCAGTGGAAACGGGGGAGCTTATCAGGGGATACCAGCTTCGTAAATCAGAACCCAGAATATCACGCACCTTTTCAGATGGGCAGCCAGATGTGGCAACTACTGCACCAGTTCAGAGGGAAAGATGTTTGGAAAGATTTGGGTGTCATGATACTGAGCGGCAGATGCACTGAAGGGAGGGTGTGTTTGGAAATGGCAAAGTAAGAAGGAATTAAAATCTCGGAGCCCCTTGCGCTATAAAACAGATACAGCCTTTGACTTGACATTTCTGTAGCATAGTGATGATTGTACTGCCCCAGCTGAGCACAATGTTTTGGGTTGTTTTCTCTTTGCGAACACCCCAGAAGCCCCAGGTCCCTCAGGAGATGGAAAGGGCTGACCTCTATGGGGAAAAAGTGGGGACTGGCATCAGTTCCTAAACTGGTGAGGCCGGAGGGCTGTGTGGGCACAATGCCACACAAAGAGGGTGGCATGCCAGCACAACCCTTCCGCCAGCTGCGGGGGTGGGGGTTAACAGGCGGAAGGTAGTCAAATGTCCCCCAGGTCCAGTCCCCCACCTCCTGTGCAACACTGAAAAGGGAATCTTTCTTTGTCACTCAAGGGGGGGGCACCATTTGACCCGTGGAAACCCCCCCCCACCTCTCTTGACCATCCAGGAGGACCTGCAACTTCATTGTTCATAAGCCATTCGTTGTAATAGTGCTAATGGCAGTGAGGACCTTTCCTTCTAATTGTCAAGCCCTTTCATATTTCAGCTTGAAAAGATGAGTAAACTCCTCTCGTCTCGCCTACTGCATAACAGAGGTTGTGTGAATGGGTGTCTTTTGAAATTCTAGGCATCTGTTGACTCTTCTAATGAGTTTTCTTTCTCTTTCTTCAAGGGCTTCTTGTATCGCCTGATATTTGAGAAACGCTCATGTATCATCTCGAATAAGCTGTTTTGTCACAGCATCACAGTCCAAATGCAGTCCTGTCTCCTAGGTCCCGGTCACACGAGTGGGATGATCCACTGCTGAAGGGAGGCAAATTAGAGTCGGAGCAAAAAGAACTGCGGGAGCGCGATCTGACGTGCCCCCGCGGCTCCGTGCTCCGGCAGCCGATCACACGTTGTGCAGCAAACCGGCAGTAGCGCGGTTGTGCGCATGCGTGGGATGGGGAACGGCGCTGGCTGCGACGGGCTACCAGCGCTTCCCCACCCAGACGCCTGGAGTTGCTGCGCATCATCCGGAAGGTAGTGCTCTGTTGCTAGTACCTTTTGAATGCGCGTTTTCGGGCCAAAGGGCCGGATTGGGGACGGGTGCGTGACGCTTCCCAGATGTGGCAGTATGATTGCGCCCACTTGATGCGCCCCTGATTCGTCCCTCTTGTGGGGCAAGTCCTCCCGTGTGACCGGGGCCCTAGATAATCAAATGCGAGTGATGAAATGCCTCTTGACAGCAAAAGTCTTATCATGGGAGAGAGTCAGGAAGAGCATAACGGAAGTTATGTTTATACTATCAGAATTAAGTACAGTTTTCTCCCTTCATTGGAGGAAGGGGCAGCCTCTGCAGGCCCCTTCTGTCTCCCAGCCAGACTATGTAGGGGGGAAACCTAGGAACATGTATAAACATTTGGGTTACCTGGGCCAAGGCCTGAAGTTCTGTAGCAGATACACGAGTATTTTCAGTTTCTAGACATACTTGACAGGGGTTTTTGACCTTTCAGGTCAACAAAGTTGAAGTCTGAGTATAAGCTTTCATGTGTACGCCAGAATTAAACTTTGCTGGTCTTCAAGGTGCCACTGGACTCAGACTTTGTTCTGTTGCTTCAAACCATCTACCCACCTGAATCTGACAGGATTTTGTCAGCCTTGCTATAACCAGAGATCTGGGTGTTTTCTTCCAGATTGTCAGGGAACTACAGCTGGAAAGATCACGTCAGCTGCAGGCTCTGGAGAATAAAATTGGGGAGCGCATTACTTCTCTGCAGTTCCAGAAGACTGCAAAAATACCAGATATGTTGGAGTTTTACACAGCTGTCGTACAATTATGCTCTTTGCTTCTGGAAGAGATGAGCACATCGAAGACCATGACCAACTCCGATTGGGCTGAGATCGTAGAACAGAGCAACCGTGTAAGTAACAAAAATAGTAACTTGAGTGAAGCTTTCACTGAGGGCAAACTGAAGTAACTGTATTGACATTGACTTGGTTCAGACATAACATGAAACCATGGTTTATTTTTAACTATGGTTGGTTTGTGAAACCGGGATTAGGTAGCAGACGATCACTCCGATTTTGCCTTGCCTCAGTGAATGCTGGCTTCATAAGCTGGAGAGGCTGCTAATGAGAGACACTGAAAGGCAAGAGTGGCTTTGATTATGAGCCTCTCTAGTGAGGCGTCTCTGTAGTCTGGGGGGAGTTTGTGATGGCAGTGCTGGGGAGAAAGCCAGGATGAGGCTGGAATGTCTGTGTTCGTTTGTCACATGAAGGTGTAATTAAGATTAACTGGTCGATAAACGAACTTCAGATCTTTGAGTCAGATCCTGTTTAGATGTACCACAATTAACCACAGTTAGTGGAATGCTCCGAAAAAGGAGAGCCCACCCCCTCCCGAGCAATGCTCCCTCTAAGCTGTGGAGTCTTGTGAGCAAAAATTCTACTTTGTGAGCTACTGGCATTGAAGTGAGCAATTTGACTACTGCATAAATTAGTTGTCTCTGGAGCCGTCCTTCCTGAGCGAAGACAAAAATGTGTGAACTGGAGGCTAAAAAACTGTGAGCCAACTCACACTAACTCAGCTTAGAGGGAACACTGCCCCCGAGGAAGCCTGTTCCACTGAGGAACTACACTGTCAGAAAGTTCTTCCTAATGTTTAGCCGAACAATCTTTTGATTTAATCTCAACCCGTTGGTTCTGGTCCGACCTTCTGGGGCAACAGAAAACAACTCTGCATCATCCTCTCTATATGACAGTCCTTCAAGTACTTGAAGATGGTTATCATATCACTTCTCAGTCGTCTCCTCTCCAGGCTAAACAGACCCAGCTCCTTCAGCCTTTCCTCATAGGACTTGGTCTCCAGACCCCTCACCCTCTTCGTTGCCCTCCTCTGGACGCATTCCAGCTTGTCTATATCCTTCTTAAATTGTGGGGTCCAAAACTGAACACAGCACTCCAAACAACCAGTGAGGTCAGGGTTCAGTAAAAATTGATCTGTCAAAAAGCAGAGCTGTGTAGAGTACATTCCTCTCCCCCAAAGGGTTAGTTTTATGTAAGAGGTTATATGGCTGCTTGTGAATTTATTTCACACACATTTTTGCAGAGAGTTCTTCATGAATGCATCTCTTCTAGGACCTCTGAGTGTATTGGTATATTCCAACAATATGTAGAAAGGGCAGCTTTGATGCATTTCTCTCAAGTAGCCATTGTTCCCACACGGCACGCGCACCCCTTTCTGCTTCACACAGCTCTACAAGTCCTGGTGTGGACTGGAGGGTGCACTTCTTAGGAACGAGGACTCAAAAGTAAAAGCTTTGCACCACTGGAGCGTATTTCAGGCAGCCTTTTGCAAGAACACGGAATGCTTCCGTTTTGCTTCTGGCAGGCCCCCAAGTGCCACTCTGCAAAATGGAGACAACTTCAAAAGCTTTAAAAATCTCTGTTAAAATGCAATTTGCAAAACAGTGATGTGGTTTCAGCTGGTCAATTTTCCCCCACTATATTTAAACGGTAAGATTTTGGCAACAAGGTGTGCAAATCCCTGTAAAGCAGAACCTTTCTTTGTGATAGTCCCGCCACAGGTGTGGACCACAGGACGTGCCCACCGACAGGACGCAGCCGAGGGGCCATGTAGGGCAGCTTCCCAGGGGGCTCAATAGTCCTTTCCCTTTTCTTGCCTGCATGGGCAACAAGCCAAAAAGGTGCCTGGCAACCAGCAGGACATGGGGGAGGGGGTGACATTACTGATGTCCCTACACCACTTCTAGGTACAACTCAGAAGTAACGAAGGGTAGCTCTAGGGATCACTGGAAACTGTGGTTTTACCATGCAGTTTTGAGCAATTCCTAGAGCTTCCCTGAGTTACTTCTGGGTTGTACCCAGAAGTTACATAGCAACATCAGTGATGTCACTGTTTTTTCCCTTCTGCTGTTGCTATGAAACAATTGCAATTAATGCACAAACAGCATGCCAGGAGCATGGGATTAGGGAATGTAGGCTGAGCAGAGTAATTTTCTAGCAAACGTTTTCAACACAGAAAGGAGGTTTGGAGAGAGGGTAGCAAAAAAAACTTTCCTGAAAGACTCCTCTTACATTTTCTGTGTAGGTTTGTTGTTGGTTGCAGCATCAATCAGCTGCAGCTTTGCACCATTTTCCTTTGAAAAATAACTGTTTCCCTATTTAATATCACTAATATTGTCTTGCAGTCAGTTAGATTTGTCATTGTGGAGGGTGATTCATTCTACCACCCCCCCAAAATATTATATTATATTATATTTTATTGTCATTGTACATAGTACAACAAAATTAAAGATGCAATCATTTCAGTGATCTACAGCAATATTCATATACACTCACACACCATTCACAATTGTCCCTTAGTTTGTTTCACAATTTTCTCTTAGTTTGTGTCGCTGAGGTAGTGCTCATGATGTTGTTTGCTTTGAAAATAAAGGAAATCGAAGAGGTGGAAAAAAAGATGGAGGATGAGCTGTTGCATCAAGAGTTGGCTCAGCGACAGCTTTCTCTCCTGATGAACAGGAGGAGGCAGAGTCCAGAGCAAGCGGCTGCGGCAAGCAGCCCTGAGGAATTGCATTCCGGCGGCCCAGCATCTGCACTCCTGCAGCAAGCACTGATGAAGCGGAAGCAACTAGTGTGCCTGCACAGACAAAGGCAAGGCCCCCCCTGGCTTTCTCTCTCACTGCCGGTTTCATTGGTACAGCCTTTATGGCCACTCTTCAGGCATGGGGATGGTTTGTTTATTATTTGCCATCAACAGCGGAATTGGACTTGGTAGCATATCCACAACTTTTGGCTAAGTAGGTGACCACATCAGTAGATAATCCAAGGCTGGGAAGGAGTTGGACAGAAGACTTAGAAATTACACTACTTAAATAAGGCAAAGGGGAGTTGAAATGTAAAGTGAGTGTAAAGAAGGACCCCAAGACCAGGAAGCTGATTAGCTGGGTTACTTGGATTAGTCAGTGAACTGAGTAGCTGGCCAGAGGAAGTATCGAAACATCAGCAATGAACTATCTATTGCCTACTGGGCCTCAGAATAATGTCAGTATCCTTCCACTGCTACCCGAGCTACTGTGGCCAGTGATCCCACCCCTTGAGTAAGGGGAGGAGAAACTTATGCGCCACACCTTCAGAAACCGAGCAAAGGAACGTAATGGGAGATCTTCTCACACCATCACTGCAGCTGTAAAGTTGGAAGTGGAAAAGCATTAATTCCGTGGGCAGCGTTTGTTGAAAGCCTCCAGGGTTGCAGTTTGGGCTCTAGAAATCACAGGGGCAAATCTTGTGGGCCTCCCATGAGTGCTGAAGGATATATTTTGATTCTCAAAATAATATTGTTGCCTTTTTTAAATTTTAGATCAAGAGAAGCTCAGCATAATCTAGTGGTTCTTGAAAATTTTCTGGAGAACATAGAAATGGATACCCTTCTGGCACTTTATGCCAAGGTAAGGACATGCCATTTTTTTTTTTAATTTAAGGAGGATTATTTCCTGACACCCATCAGGTGTTTTCAAGAAGCGGGCAGGGCCAGATGGAGCTTTGGCCCAGCAAGCTTCTGATTGGCCATTGGCTGTGCAGATTTTTTTTTTAAAAAATCCCACATCTTTTGGCAGCAGCTGCCACCACATCACTGTGTGACTGAAGGTGTATGCAAGAAATATTTTTAAACATGTCCATTTAAAAAGGCTTCCAGTTAAAACAATGATTCTGCCTGAAATGTTGAAGAGTTGTTGTTAGAATTATACATGACCTCGCTCCTTGACATGTTGTGGCTGTCGCCCCCTTCTTGTGCAGGCCATTGTGTAGTTGTGCCCACCACCCCGTGTCAGAATTCCAAAGGTATCCACAGGCTCAAAAAGGTTGAGGACCCCTGCCCTATATCAGTAGATCCAATTCTCAATGTGGCCCCGTCTGTGGATACTTAAATCTGGAGACAGTCCATGGACAAACCAGACAGATCTTTCTACCAACCCGAGAAAAGCCTCAGGTTTGCAGAAAAATCTGAAAATCAAAGAAAAACAGTAGGGGTTAAACACCCCCCAAAATAATAGAAGCAGAGCCTCTAGCTTTAAGAAATGAATGCTCTCTGTGGCCGTTGATGAGTAACTGCAACAGTATTGCCAGCCTTAAAACCTTGGTTTCTGTAAATAGAAGGGATGGGGAGGGCAGGACCTTTTCCAGGGATGTTTTGACCTTTACGGGAGGACTCCTTGGGGCCGGGCCTGGCAGCAGCCACCAAGCAACTAGATACCACATGACTTGTTTGGTGTCGTGGTTAAGTGCAGGGACTGTAATCTGGGAGAACCGGGTCTGATTCCCCACTCCTCCACATGCAGCTGCTGGTGTGACCTTGGGTCAGTCATAAATTCTGTCAGAGCTGTCCTTGAAAGAACTGTTCTTGAAAGAGCCCTCTCAGCCCCACCTACCTCACAGGGTGTCTGTTGTGGGGAGGGGAAGGGAAAGGAGTTTGTAAGCCGCTCGGAGTGAAGGACAGGGTGTATAAATCCAATCATCTCCTCCTCCTCCTTCTCTTCTTCTTCTTCTTCTTCTGGTGTGACTCACCTGGGACTGGCTAGTTGCTTCTGTTCAACAGTACCTACCCCTCACCTTTCCCCCCAATGCAGACCCAAAGCAGGTTACAAAGTTCTTCTGCCCTCCACTGTATCCTCACAACAGCCCCATGAGGTAGGATGGGCTGGGGGCATGTGACTAGCCCTAGAGTCACCCAGCAAACTTGTGTGGCAGAGGGTGGGTGGGGGGATTCTGACTGGATCCTAGTTCAGAACTCAGCCAACAGTACTGCACTGGCCAGTCTGTCCCTAGTCGCCATACAAATAATTGGGAGTCAAATGGGCAATGCAAGAACACCCATGTAATTTTTACAAACAGTTTGATTTTTTTCCAAGTATACATAGTTCTGGTTATTTTATTAAAAACAATGTTTTATTAAAATGGCACCATAACAAAAGAATTAAAATGAAGGGATTTATAAACATATGAGATAGCCGGGGGCGGGGGGGGGGGAATCTTTTAAAACATTTTATCCTTCCTTCGCAGAAAGCTCAGGGCAGTTTTCAGACTTATACACCAGTTAAAATATATTAAAAGTGTAATAAAATACCATCAAAACATAAGACTGTTATAACACAGCAACAAAGGAAAATCCAATATAATAAACAATACATGCAGCCAGGATATACGTATAAAAAAGGCATTTCCCCCAGCTCCTCTGCCTTCCCGGTGTGGCTCTCGCCAAAACGGCTCTTCCCTACGACCACAAGGTTGCAGCTCTTCACTGCGGCCGCCCCATCTTCCACCACTGCAGAAGACCGACTCTTTAGTGCTGCATTCAGCCGAGGTCCTTCCTGGAGCGTCGACCCCTTCTCCCAAAGGAGCCGTCTTTAGCTGACAGTTTTGGCTTGTTCTTCTCAGACTCAGACTAGAGGGTTGTTTTCAAAATAGCTCCATGATGCATGCATGCAGACGCTGTTCAGGGAATTGAATAGCTTTACTACACATTAGATGGCAGCAATCCTGGGTCTGAAAGCCAACGGTATATGGCTAACCAGGGTATTGTGTGAATCC
>NW_015175418.1:215417-263280 GCF_001447785.1 Gekko japonicus
CATCAGTTATCTGCATACTGTAAGTCGATGTGATCAACAGGATCGGACATCCAATAAACAACACAATACGGTTCGGATTGCAGAAGTCTGAAAAGAAGCGGACATCTGAAATCACATAGTAGGAGCATAAATCAAACTGTGCTGTATACGGAACCATTTCATTATAGTATGGCCCTATTGTTGTTTGTTACCATCAAGTCACAGCCATTTACAGTGGTGCCATAGGGGTTTCAAGGCAAGAGACATTCAGAGGTGGTTTGCCATTGACTGCTGCCATGTCATGACCCTGGACTTTCTTGGTTGGTCTCCCATCCAAATACAAGCTGGTTCGACCCTGCTTAGCTTCCAAGATCTGATGAGGTCGGGCTAACCTGGGATGTCCAGGCGCCCGTGTGGAAAAGGCCTGGCTGTATTTCCCATGTTTTCATGTCAAGAGCCTCCCTCCACTGTGCAGTTTTCGAAATGCGTCTTGGTTTCCCAATATTTATTCCAATTATGACCTCCTCTGTTTCCCTCTAGGAGCTCAGGTCAGCATCCTGTTTAACCCAGTTGACTCTTGTGCCAATGGGAACACTGCAGAGACTCATGCCCTTGCTCTTGCCAACGCACTCGCCAAATGAGCTCCTCTCCGTCCTGGGCTTGATGGCCAATAAACACTCTGAAGCCGTCTTCAGGAGAGACAGCAGTGGAGAGGAAGGCAGCAGCTGTCAGAAGAGGTAAAAGGGGGCTGGGTGATGTTTTAAGCAGGAAATTCCAGGTGCTTTAAAGGAATGTGTGGCTATAGAGCTGTTAGCAACAGAACAAGGAGACGAACGAGTACGCCCTTTTCTCAGGGGTTTTTGAAGAAGTGGGCTTAAAACAAAACCTCATGGACAATGGAGCTCGTGAGCCTCTGCCGGGGGACAGCCCTCCGTTTCCTGAAGCGGCCCTCTGGCTGTCCGTTCCCTCTCATCCGTGTCCACAGTCTACCCCGAGTGCCGGGTGGAAGTCCACCGGCAGAGTCACTCTGGGGGTGGTGCTGGAGGAAAGGGCTCTCCGGTGGCCGCTGGCTCAAGGTTTCCTAAGGCAGGAGAGGAGCAGAGGGGACTTGCCATGGCCGGCTTCGTTGCAGCAGCCTTGGCTTTCCTGGGAGGCCTCCCACCCAAATAGTAGCCGGGGCCAGCCCTGCTTGCCTTCTGATGACATGGGGCTAGCCGGGGCCATCCCGGTCGGGGCAGCACCAACCTGCAAAGTCATGGTTGAGACATCTGCCAGCTGTGTCCTGCCGCTGCCCCCCCCCAGCCGTCCAGCACAAACCCGCCTGTCCCGTTGGCCCCCTCCTCAGCCAAGCCGCTGCGCTGTGTCCCTTCCGGTCTCTTCCCTCCCCCTTTGCCTGTGGCATCCGTTTCACATCACCGGTCCTTCCAGCCTACCGGGGGGACGTGAAGGGGGAGGGACTCAGCGGAGAAGGCAGGGAGGTCTGGGACCCGCACTCTTGCCACTTTGTGCTCATGTCGAAGGGGTCCCAGCTGCTACTAAAATCGTTCGGGAAATAAGGCTTTTCCTGTTTATCTTTGCGAATGTGTCAAGCAGGTCTCTCTCCTCTGACTTTCCCTCAGGAGGAACCAACAGTCCTGGAAAACCTTAGAAATCAAATTGAAACAAGAGACGATAAAGGCCGACGTGGGGAAAATGAATTCTGTCGACAGGGATAGAAGGTCTGGAAGAGCTTATCCCCTGTTTGTGCGGGGTGGGTGGGCAAAAGCTGGGATTTCATTATGTGCCCTCTGTCATAGGACATATCTCGTGTGGAAATGTGGAAGCTGAGGGATTCACTGCCGGTGGGTGTAGTGATGGCCACAAACAGAGATGGCTTTAAAATTTGTGGAGGAGAGGTCCGTCCATCCGTCCGTGGCTACTAGCCCTGGTGACTGAGGACAGCCTCCCTAGCCTGAGGCGGCAAACGCCAAATCCCAGTGACCAGAGGCGGCATCGGGGGAAGGCCTCAGCCTCTGTCCCCTGTTGTTGGCCCTCCAGAGTACACTGTTGGAGGACAACTACATATTAAGACTCCGGTCTCATGCCCACTCGTGCCCTTGTGGAGTCCTGCAGGGAGACCCTGTTATCAGTACAGTGAAGCTGACAGATCAGATCTTCAGAATCACATCTCCATTTTTATCCTGCCAAAGGAGCTCCGGGCAGCATACAGGCCCCCCCCCTCATTTCCCCATCACAACAGCCCCGTAAAGGCGGATTGGCCTGAGAGCCAGTGCCTGGCTCAGGTCACCCCAGTGAGCTTTATGACAGAGGAGGATTTGAGCCCGGCCTGTAGACAGAATGTTTTGTTAGGGGGGCAACAAGGGGGCAGTTCAAAATAATCTCATCTGCCTCCCGAGAAGAGCTGGCTGGTGCCTGGGGCTCCAGACCCCCCCTTCTTTGCCCTAGCCCTGCCTTCCGTGCCATCTTTCTTTACCGGGTCACATTCGGTACCAGCGTGATCAGCGCCGGCAGCAGCGCCACTCCAAGCCAGGGACTGTCCGCCTTGGGAAGGGGAGACCTGGAGGAAGGGGAAGCCACTTCCCACTTTGGCGCTGGCGCTGCCACCGCCTTAGAGAACTACAGATTTCGTACTCCCCTGCAAGGGCCCTGTTTGGCCCGAAAGGGTGTGCAAAGCAGTTCTCTGGCCAATGTTCCCTCTAAGCTATAAAGTCTTGTGAGCAAAAATTCTACTTTGTGAGCTCCTGGCATTAAAGTTGTGAGCGAGTGATTTGGCTACTGCATAAATTAGTTTGCTCTGGAGCCCTCCTTTCCTGAGCTCACACTAACTCAGCTTAGAAGAAGAAGAAGAGAAGAGATTGGATTTATACCCCGCCCTTCACTTGGAGTCTCAGAGCGGCTTACAAACTCCTTTCCCTTCCCCTCCCCACAACAGACACCCTGTGAGGTGGGTGGGGCTGAGAGAACTCTGACACAAACTGCTCTTTTTCAAGGACAGCTGTGCCAGAGCTTGTGACTGACCCAAGGTCACATCAGCAGGTGCAAGTGGAGGAGTGGGGAATCAAACCCGGTTCTCCCAGATTAGAGTCCGCACACTTAACCACTACACCAAACTGGCTTAGAGGGAACACTGTCTCTGGCTGTGCCAGATCTGCCCTTCTCCCCTCCTTCGGGTGCGTGCTGGCTTCAGCCAAGGCAGTAGAGTGCACACGCACGCACACACACACTCCCTTCCTCCCTCTCATACAAGCGGGGGGGGGGGAGGACTAGTGACTCCTCCTCCTCCTCCTCACACTTCCCAGCCAAGAGAGACTTCCTTCTGACTGACAAGGCAGGAAGGCCTCCTTCTGACCCCTCCTGCTCCAGCTGATTGGGGAGGGGGCGTCACCCTTGTGGGGAACCCATGGCTGTGGGCCTGATTTGAACCCAGGTCTCCCAGTTCATCATAGTGCCATATTCTGACTGCTGTAGCCACCTTAAGCTGTGCCAGATCTCATAACAAACATTCAGCCTTGTGTAGTGTAGATTCCCCTCCCGGACCCTGCACATGACAGATGTTTGAAATGCTCCTTTTGCCTTTCTGAATTTAGTGTGCTGAAGCAGACACAGCTGGCCCTTCTGGAAAAGGCCACCTCCTTCCATCCAGAGTGCTTGCCGGAACAACTCCAGACAGAGGCTGCCAGCACTGCAGAGGTCATTGAGCTCTCAGGCACGAAAGAGAAGATATTTGTCTTCCGGGATCCTGCTTTTTCCGTGGGTTCTTCATCAAAGAAAAAGAAGAGCAGCTTTCTAAATTCAAAGAAGTTGGACTTGCTAAAGATGGATAAGTGAAATGTGGCAGGATTAACCTCTTACATTAAGTATGCCATAGAGCCCATTCCCCCCATTTGTATGGTAATTAGCTGAGCGAATGTGGTGTTTGGAGCAGGGATGTAGGAAGCTTTTGCTTTTTGGACTCCGTTACAGTTACCTGAAACTCAGAGAATTATATTTGTTCTCTCAAGATATGGAAGCAGTGAGCTTGTTCCTTGACAGTGTTCCTTAAGATGTTGGGGGCCTGCTCTTCCCCCTCCCCACAAGTGGATCGCTGCCACCAGAAAGACGAAAGGGGGATTTCGTGCTGGAGAGTGTTGGTGGCCCCAGCAAGTGGTTCAGTATATCCAGAAGCAGAGGTCAGCGTTCCTTTCTCCAGAGTACAACACGCAGTTCAGTTCTAGAACACAAAGGGATCACTGTTGTGGTGTAAAAGATGTTAGCCTTCAATAGCACTGAAAGTCACCTATTCTACTCCTGCAGACAGCTCCTGGCCCGTAGTCCACCAAAAGACACTCAAACATTCATATCTGAGAAATTAAAGCCATGTTAGCCCAGAAAACCATGTCACCATTTTTGGCTTACTTAAAAGAGCAGTGAAGTATGTCAGACACTTGCTAGCGCACCTGGCAAAGAGGTGCTGGTTTTTCTGCTTAGCTCTTTCTGGCGTTCTGGTTAGCAGTAAAATTTCTGATGTCTTTCCTAGATTACTTTGCACCTTGTACATATGATGTAGAATACAATGAATATTTCTAATAAAACAATGAAGATTGCTTCATTCTTTGGGTAAGTGATCCTTTTGCATGTTCCTGGCGAGCCAAACCAGTTTGGAAACGTCCTTGTCTCAGGCAGGTAGACACTTACGAGTGGGAGATACCCCCGCACTACTCTTCCCTCTGTCTTCTGTAAACAGCAGCTTTAGCTTAGCTTTCAATAAGAGATGGGCTATTGAGTCATCACTCACAACATCCTTTAGGCCCAAGGACTGATTCTCACACGTTTCTTCATCCCTTGGCAATGACAGCAGCAGCTTGTGTGATGGTTCACCGGGAGTATCCCAGCACCCTTCACTGAGCTGGAGCAGGAGGGAGACAGAGGGCCCATACCTGAGGCCGTGGACAGGTGATGATGACCTGGGATCTCTGTCGCTGCCCACTGACCCCCTCCGGTCAGGGATCTGCATTTCACTCTCCCCTTCCCAACAGGGCCTACAACAGTACTTGGCAGGTTTTTCAGTCCTGGTTGCTCTCTGTAGGGCTGAAGTGGTGGTGACCTCTTAGCCTTTCTCCAGTCAGGTTTGGATAAGGGTTTAAGTACAAGCACCCTTAAAAGAGAAGTAGCTGCCAGATCCATGGTCAGAGGGGCCAAGAAGGGGCAGAGTTTCTTTCACCACCCCCATGTCAGGAGATTTCTTAGAGAAACGTCCTTCTTGAACTCTCCTTGCTCCCTTCAGTTTCCCTCCTGGAATCTCAGCATGGTTCTGAAAGCTCTCTCTCAGGCCCACTTTGAGCCCATGGTCACCTGCCAGCTTAAGGAGCTCACCTTTAAGACAATCTTCCTGGTGGGCATCATATCTGCTAGGAGGATGTCAGCACGTTGGGCCCTCTCGGTAGATAAAGAGCTCTGCATTTTTCATAATGACAAGATGGTCCTAGTACTCACCCAACCTTTGTCCCAAAGGTCGATTCAACTTTTCATAGGTCGAAGCAATTAGTCCTCCCCTTCTGTCCTTTTGAACTATGGTGCTGGAGAAGACTCTCGAGAGTCCCTTGGACTGCAAGAAGATCAAATCAGTCAATCCTAAAAGAAATCAACTCTGACTGTTCCCTGGAAGGCCAGATAATGAAACTGAAGCTCAAATACTTTGGCCACCAAATGAGAAGCGAGCACTCACTGGAGAAGACCCTGATGCAGGGAAAGACTGAAGGTCAAAGAAGATGGGGACGGCAAAGGATGAGATGGTTAGACACTGTCATAGATGCAACGAAAATGAAATTGAGCAAACTTCAGAGGACGGCGGAAGACAGGAAGGCCTGGCGTGATCTGGTCCATGGGGTCGCAAAGTGTCGGACTCGACTGTGCGACTGAACAACAACAACCTGTCCTAATCCAAAACAAGAAAGAGAATGGCATTGACCCTTCTGTACGGTGGAGTTGTGGCATGATGGTGTTTTTGGACCCCCGTTGTAATGATCATCAGTGGAACCCTGAGTGGGGGGTGGAGCCACAACCCGCACAAGTGTGTCTGGCTCGGGATGGGTTTAACACAATCCCCGAGAACTATCGAGACTTGGGGAGGGTGTTCAAAGAAAGAGAGGCCGATGAGCTCCCCCCTCATTGGAAAACTGACAGTGCCATTGAGATCCTAGAGGGGCATAAAATGCCAAAATGGAAATTGTATGCCATGAACCCTGCCGAGAGGGAGGAATTACGATGGTTCATTGATAAAAACCTCGAACGTGGGTTTATTCGGCCTGCCACCTCCCCTTTTGCAGCTCCTGTCCTTTTCCGGAAAAAGAAGGACGGAGGGCTCAGATTGTGCACTGAGTATAGGGGTTTGAATGCGGTGTTGATGTCAAATGTCGTCATCAAAGACTTGTTGGGGGAGCCTGCCAAGGGGAAAATCTTTACTAAATTGGACCTGCAAGATGTCTATTTCCAAGTTCGAATCTGAGAGGGAGATGAGCACAAGACTGCGTTTAACACCCCTCTTGGACAATTCGAATATCTGGTCATGCCCTTCGGGCTGGCCGGAGCCCCTGGCGTGTTCATGAACTTCATCAACGAAGTCTTCCATAAGCACTTGTTCAAAGGAGTAGTTTGTTATTTCATCAACGAAGTCTTCCATAAGGAACTTCATCAATGAAGTCTTCCATAAGCACTTGTTCAAAGGAGTAGTTTGTTATTTGGATGACATGTTGGTGTATTCCCAAGACTTGGAACCACATGTGAAATTGGTGAGGGAGGTCCTAATGGCTCTCTATGATAACCAATTGTACGCCAAGCTATCAAAGTGTGAGTTCCATAAGACTGAGATAGAATTCTTGGGCTATTGGATTACCCAACAAGGGGTGAGGATAGATCATAAGAAAGTCCAGGACATGTTGGGGTGGGAGCTTCCAAAACCCAGGTGCCAGCTTCAGAGTTTCTTAGGACTCTCAAACTTTTATTGCGCCTTCATCCCCAACTTCGTGCAGGTGTCCCTACCTTTGACCAATCTGCTAAAGACTAAGGGAAGGGCCTGACGCCATGAAGGGGGGGAGTAAACTGGACTGGTCCCCAGACTGTCAGCAAGCTTTTGAAAACCTGAAGGCCCCAGCCCATCTCCAAAACCTGGCCCTTCACAGGCTCCCCAAATCTCCAGGGGGGAACGGAGGGGGGAAAGCTCTGAGGCAGCTGCCTTCTGGACTGAAGAATGTTTGGTCCCCACACTGGCGTTTCCTAGAGACTCTTTGAACCCCATCCAACCACCCACAATCAAAAGGGGGGGCACACAAGCTATAAAATAAAAGATTGGTAGTGTGCAAGCTACGTATGTGCTCCCCAAAAGTCTCTCGCTTGGAAACCTGCTGGACCAAGGCTGTCCTTATATGTAAGGTAAACAGAGATCCAAAACCAACAGTAGGTGGAGCCGACTGATTTTGGTTTTTGATTCTGGTTTTGTGCCCCATCTCCTTCCTTCGCACTAGAAAACACGCGACTCCCAATCCCTGTGCAGGTGCCAGCCTAATACAACCAATCCATCTACTACTGTGGTTGCAACAAGAGCACGGAAAAGCCCTGCCGTGTCCCCACTAAACGGAGGAGCAGGGCTTATGAGCAAAAAGGAGTCTACGAATACTGGATGTCTCAATTCGGTCCAGAACTCACCAAGAACTGAGGTCAAGATAGGGTTGACAACTCTTGTTTAGGAAAATCTTGGATATTTGGGGGGTGGAGTCTGGGGAGGGAACTCAGTGAGGATGTAATGCCCTCTGATTCACCTTCTGAAGTTGCCAATCTCCTGGAGAACTCATCTCTGTAGTCTCGATAAATACTTCTCTCTCTTTTTTTTTTGCTCCAACAACACTGTGAAGTAGGCCAAGTTGGGGGTTTGCAGCTGGTCTGAAGTCCCTCTGGCTGGATCCATGAATCTTTAGGTGGCTATCCAGAGAAGAAAACCCAAGAAGTAAATCGCTACAGTGCAATATCCAACAACTCGTTATCTTCTCCAGTTGCTTTGCAGCTGAGTAGGGATCTGAACACAGGTCCTCCCGTCGTCATCTAACACTCTCCTGCAAATGGTGCAAGCACTAGTGCCATAACAATAATTTTATTAGCTCATATGTAAGAGAGTAAATGCATGTGTATAAATTATTTCTCAGAGCAGCTGTTAGGATTGGTGTGTATATGAGCGGGTTGTGTTACAGTGAGGTGGTCATGTGACTAGACTGAGTACAGTGTTTGTCTGGTAAAAGATGGATGAGCCAGTGGGTGGAGCACCGGTGTGTGTTTTCCTGAAGCATGCATCTGGTCCACCAGTTGTTTGTTGCCTCCCATTCTGTTTTCTAAGAACATTTTCAAGCAAGGCTGTAATTCTCTGAAGTTCCTTATGTTTTCTAGATTCCTCCCCTTCTAGGTGTGAAGTTAAATTCTATCAAGCAGAAGGAAGGGGCTAAAAAAAAAAGGCAAATGTTCTACTGAGCCTGAAAACAACAATTAAAAAAAGACACAAGACAGAAGGTCATTAGGAGACAAAGAAGACATTTTATTCCATACAATGGAAGTGAGAGCCAGTTTGATGCTGTGGTTAAGAGTGGCAGACTCTAATCTGGAGAACTGGGTTTGATTTCCCCAGGCCAGTAGCCAAGATTTTGTGGCTTGTGGGGCAAATTCTTTTTCTGGTGGGGTTGAGGTTCTCAGTGCAGAAAGAAAAACCATTAAGCCAATAGAAAGCTGTTACCAGGATAGATCTCTAAATTGCAAGCTGTCAACCACTTTAGATGACAGTTCCCAGCTGCTGCAAGTTAATCACTTCTGCCAGCCTAAGCAATAATTCTGATAGTGAGCTGGCAGGTGGGGGTGATGACTTCTATAGTCAAGAAAGCTAACACTTAGGAAGAAAAACTCTCTTAAAGGAGATCAGTTTCTTGACACAGAGTTAGAAGGGATCCTAGAGGTCACCTACTACAACCCCCTTGCTCAGTGCAGGAATTAGTCAACTACGCTGCTTAAAGGAGCACACGACTTTAAAAAATGTTTTTAAATGATTGGAAAAAGCATTTACAGGATAAATTCTTTATTTATTTATTATTTATTCTTTGGATTTGTATCCCGCCCTCCCCAAAGGCTCAGGGCGGCTAACAAGGGCAAATGCCAGATTATAACAATAAAAACAATATAAATACAGTAAATACAGAATACTACAGTTAATTAAAATTAGTAAAAAAATAAAATGTCGGTGCTCCAATACTCACTCCGAATCATAAAACCAAGGTGGTGTTCTGAAGGTGTTACAGCTGAACCACAACAGCAATATATGTCCCCACAACCCTGTCGTCCACTAGGGACGTCCCACAACCCTGATGATACCTGCACCAGCGGTGATGGAAAGGCGTTGATGGAATAATGGTGGCGGCAGCTCCTACTCGAAAGCCTGGCGGAAGAGCTCCGTTTTACAGGCCCTGCGGAACTGTACAAGGTCATGCAGGGCCCGGATCTCTTCTGGGAGCTCATTCCACTAGGTAGGAGCCGCCACCGAAAACGCCCTGGCCCTGGTCACAGCAAGTTTGATGGTCTTGGGACCTGGAATATCCAGGAGATTTTGGCTCCCTGACCGTAGTGCCCTTGGGGGAACATGTGGGGAAAGGCGGTCCTTTCTTGTGGGGCTGTGCCTTTAAGAAAGGGGGCAGAGCCACCAATGCCCCACCTGGATTCCCCACTCCTTCACTTGAAACAGCTTGGGTGACTTTGCGTCAGTCACAGGTCTCTCAGAGCTCTCCCAACCCCACCTACCTCACAGGGTGTCTGTTGTGGGGGGAGGAAGGGAAGGAGATTGTAAGCTGCTCTGAGACTCCGAGTGAAGGGCGGAGTATAAATCCATTTCTCCTTCTCCTTGTCCTTTGAAGGCATTTCAGTTATTGCCACATCAAAAGAATCATAGTCATGTAAAGGATTTAAAGCAAGGGCTGTGCTTTGTTTGTGGGGGGGGGGGGTTGTTACCACCATAGTACTCATGGGAACTGGACATGCTTTAATATTTAAGCATCTGCTGTCCTTAAAAGAATGGATTCTCCTGATTCGGAGAAAAGCCAGCCAGTGAGAGACCTGCACGCCCTGGGGGGCTACTTGGACATTTCTCTGCACAATCAGCACTCAGCCCGTCTGCACTGCCGGCTACGGCCAGCTCATGTTGAGAACGTAGCCGGCTCGGCAGGGCATAGAGCAGCACTGTGGCCCAGGAAAAGATTTTCAGTCCCAGGGCGTCCAGGCAAGGGACTGTGACCATTCCATTGCTTTGGCACAACGTCACAATATTTACATTATAGACAGACGCTTCTGAACTTGGCACAAATGCTGTAACGAAATGGCTGCCAGGCAGAGGCAGCAGTTTGTTTTAAAATGGCTGCCAGTCTGGTAGTCCTCCGGAGGGGGGGGAGGTGCGCCATAGGGAACAATGGAGTTGCCATACTTCCCTGCCTACGTTTCCCAGCAGCTTTGGGGGGAAAGTGCAGGAAAGTAGGGACCAGTGTTCCCTCTAAACTGGAGTCTTGTGAGCAAAAATTCTACTTTGCGAGCTACTGGCATTAAAGTTGTGAGCGAGCAATTTGGCTGCTGCATAAATTAGTTTGCTCTGGAGGCCTCCTTCCTGAGTGGAGACAAAAACGTGTGAGCCGGGGGCTAAAAAACTGTGAGCTAGCTCACACTAACTCAGCTTAGAGGGAACACTGGTAGGGACCCACCCCAGGGGCAGAGCCAGGCAGATAAAGGCTTCTGCCCTCTAGGAAGCTGGGCAGTTTTGGCCTTTGCCTCCGCCTTGGATGACCGCTTCAAGGGGCGGTGTACAGGTGGGACTCCTGTTACCTCAGACTCCGTGGGCCATCCTGGCCACTCTAAATTGTGGTGGAGAGCCAGGAGGGTGGCAGTACTGGTGACCAGTCCTGAGGAGGGCTGGAGTTTCTCTCCAACAACAAGGAGGGGGAAAGCAAACCTTATCCTGAGCCCACAACCTCCAGTGGTAGAGAGAGGGTGAGTGTAGGGACAGGGGAATTGCGGTTTGATCCTGTTTATTTTCTGCCCGGTTGTGTTGAAGTGCCTGTGTTATTTTCTCTGCCTAACCTTGTATATAGTTTAAATCTTCTTTTTGAGTTATAAGACCTGGTAGTGGCTTGACCACTCAGCATGTTACCAGAGACAAAGGGAGGCCACGGAACACAAACGGGTCCAAACTGGAGGGGTCGCCAACTCTCCTGAGGTATTCACTTTCCTGGGTTGAGGAATCAGTCAGAGGGGTCTCACTGACCCTCTAGGAAAGTGGTGTGAATCCAGTGAGTGGTGGCAGCAACTATGGAAGGGAAATAGTCCCACCAGACAGGGTGGGCAGGCGAAAACAGGGGCTTGCAAGCCACAGAATGGGCTGCTTAGTCTCTCAGGGCTGAGGGTGGGTTCCCATTTTGCCACAAAGGCCTTGACAGTGCTGAACAGCAGCATAATGGTCCAGATTTCAAAATGGATTTGCTTCTTGTAATTCATGTAGACAGGATATTTCCACTGGTGTTGGACGGAACAACGTGTTGGGTGACAACTGCAGAATGGCTTCCTTCAATTTTTTGTTCTAGAAGGAACTGTAAAACATCAACATGTTGTCACTGTTCAGGCATGATTACTGGTGGGCCAGTGGTTTGTGCTTTTCACATTTGAATCAACTTTGCTGAGAGGAGGGTTGGAGAGAAGTCTTGGGGCATGCGCAAAGAGGCTGGTTCCGCCAGCCCTTTGAGCAATTGAATCGTCTGTGGGCATCGGTTGCAACTAGCTGCAGCAGCCCCGTGTGCAGCCCTGTCCCAGTACATTGTTGTTGTGTCCATCCTGAAGTTTGCCATGAGTTGGAAACGTTGCTCTGGTGTCTGTGCCATCCTTCTTCCCACTTTGTTCTTCCTTTCTGAGCCTAAGAAAGAAACAAAATGCACGGAGAGGCAGTCCTGAGGCTGAAGATCTATTGCCCCAATACCCACCCAAAAGAATACAGACACTTGGTAACCCTTGGTAGGAACAGGACCTTGGTATAGTTGGCAAGGACCCATTTATAAATTGCCAATTGCTGTAAATAAAGCAATTCGGCTAACAATTGGATTTATACCCCATGGCCCTTCACTACCCAAGGCTGACTCCTTCCCCTCCCCACAACTTGACAGAGACCTCTCTTTTTCAAGAAAAGGAGATTGGATTTATACCCCGCCCTTCACTACCCAAAGGCGTCTCAGAGCGGCTTACAAACTCCTTTCCCTCCCCCTCCCCACAACAGACACCCTGTGAGGTAGGTGGGGCTGAGAGAGCTCTTGACAGAGACCACTCTTTTTCAAGAAGAAGAGATTGGATTTATACCCCATGGCCCTTCACTACCCGAAGGTGTCTCAAAGCGGTTGACAAACTCCTTTCCCTTCCCCACCCCACAACAGACACCCTGGGAGGTAGAAGAAGAAGAAGAAGAAGAGGAGGAGGAGATTGGATTTATCCCCGCCCTTCACTATCTGAAGGTGTCTCAGAGCGGCTTACAAACAAACTCCTTTCCCTTCCCCTCCCCACAACAGACACCCTGTGAGGTAGGCGGGGCTGAGAGAGCTCTTGACAGAAACTGCTCTTTTTCAAGGACAGCTCTTATCTTATTGGAGCCGAACTTATAAGTATTTTAAACAAATAAGATGGAAGAGCGCAAGAGATCTAAAAATTAATTCAGTGGTATATGATACTTACTTTTCTCTGTTGAATATGAAGAATTCCTTCCTCACAGTTTCCAGGCACTGCTGTAGGTGTACGTTCTTTAAAAAGAGGATGATGAAATAAAAATAAATTAAGACAACCATACAGAAAGCTGCAGCAGCACAACTGAGTACAATCGAAGCTTGGTAACAGGGAATGGGACTAACTAACTTTCTTAAAGGACAGCTGTGTCTTGATCTCAGAACTTTTTAAAAAAGTGAATTTGCTCATTTTCAATGGACAGCAGAAATTTCATAATTTGAGATGCAAGCATTTGTAAATCCTGAAGTCAAATCATGATTGCGATAAACTGAAACATTTACAGAAGTTTCTGGAAATACATATAGAATGAACAGGGCCAACTTTGACAATGTTAAAAATGAAACTGAATGGTCTAAATCTTTCTGCCTTCCTTTTTGAGTGAAGGATCATGTTCCACCCTCCCCCACCCCCCCTTTACCAGTGGGTAGCTCTCTTGGTGTCATTTCTGGCTTTGTTCTTAGCGAGTCGTTTCTTCTTCTTATGAAGTGGTTTTGATTCTAGAATCATTTCTTCTAGTTCAAATGTTGGGTCACAATTCAACCTTCCTTTCTGTTGGGGGCAGAGAGGGCTTTTTCAAAAGATGTCTTTACATTTTGTTGTACAAACAACAAGAAGAAAACAAAAAGATACCTTCATGATCATAGAATCACAGAGTCGGAATGGGCCATACAGACCATCTAGTCCAACCCCCTGCCCAATGCAGGACCAGCCTAAAGCATCTCTGACAAATATTCACCCAGCCTCTTCCTGAAAGCTGTCAGTGAAGGGGAGCTAACCACCACCCTGGGCAGCTGATTCCACCTTTGAACCACTCTGACTGAAAAAGCTTTCCCTAATATCCAGCCGATACCTTTCTGCATATAATTTAAACCCGTTGCTTTGGGTCCTATCCTCTGCTGCCAACTGGAACAGCCCTCCTCCAAATGACAGCCTTTCAAATATTTAAAGAGAGCAATCATGTCCCCCCCCCTCAATCTCCTCTTCTCCGAACTACACATTAGCCTTTCCTTGTAGGGCTCAGTCTTCAGACCCCTGATCATCCTCGTCGCTCTCTTCTGCACCCTATCAATTTTGTCCACATCCTTTTTGAAGCGAGGCCTCTAGAACTGCAGACCATACTTGAGGTGCGGCCTGACCAAGGCAGTATACAGAGGGGCTATGACCTCCTGTGATTTCGATGCTATGGTGGGCCTTTTAATACAACCCAAGACTGGATTTGCCTTTTTTGCCACTGCATAACACTGACTGCTCATATTTAGTTTACAGTCCACTCTTACCCCCAAGATCTCTTTCGCACACACTACTCCCCAGAAACGTATCCCCCATCCAGTATTTGTGCTTGACATTTTTGTGGCCCAGATGTAATACTGTGCATTTATCTCTGTTGGATTCCATCCTGTTCACAACTGCCCACTTCTACAGAGTATTCAAGTCTTGGTGAATTTTAACTCTATCTTCTTGGGTGTTTGCTGCTCCTCCCATTTTGGTATCATGAGCAAATTTAATGAGTAGCCCTTCTACCCCTTCATCCAGATCACTGATAAAAATATTGAAAAGTACCAGGCTCAAAACCGAGCCCTGCGGCACCCCACTGGACACCTCCCTCCTATCTGATGAAACGCCATTGACCACCACTCTTTGGGTGCGGTCCTCTAACCAGTTCCCTGTCCACCAAACTGCCCTATAGTCCAGGCCACAGTCTTCCAGTTTGCCCATCAGAATGTCACGGGGAACCTTATCAAAAGCTTTACTGAAATCCCGGTAAATCACATCAACAGAGTTCCCACGATCCAGTAAGCTTGTCTCACGATCAAAGAAGGAAACCAGGTTGGTCTGACAAGATCTGTTGGGGACAAACCCATGCTGACTTCCCCGGATCACTAAGTGGTCCTTCAGATGCTTACAGATCGATCCTTTTAAAATCTGCTCTAATATCTTCCCAGCAACAGAAGTCAGACTGACTGGCCTGTAGTTTCCGGGGTCATCCTTCTTCCCTTTCTTAAATATTGGGATAACATTTGCTCTCCTCCAATCTTGTGGCACCTCCCCAGTCCTCCAGGAGGCCTTGAAGATGATGGACAGAGGCTCTGCAAGTTCTTTGAGCACTCTTGGGTGCACACCATCTGGCCCAGTGCACTCTTGGGTGCACACCATCTCGTCCAGTGCAGCCAGGTGCCTCTCCATAACCTCCCTGTCAATGTCAACTGGACACTTAGGTGTCCTGTTATGTCCTATACCATCTCTAGATGGGCTCGAGTGCTTTTCTCTGTCCTCCACCAGAGTTTCTCCTTCCAAAAGTGTTCCAATTGCCTCTTTTACCTTGCGTTTGCTCCTAACATATCGGTAGACCAGGACCAGAAAAGATACCAGTTTGCATTCATGCAGATGGCCATGCAAAAAAATCATATAAAAGGCACAGAAATATTCTTTTTTGGGGGTGAGTATTTTGTGTGTGTGTGTCTGGAAGTCATGGCTGGCTTCTGGCGACCCCTAGCGGGGCTTGGACATTTCAGAGAGGTGCCTTGCTATTGCTTGCCTCTGTGTCCTGGCACTGGTATTCCTTGGAGGTCTCCCATCTAAGTACTTGCCCGGGTCGGCCCTGCTTAGCTTCTAAGATCTGATGAGATCGGGCTTGCCTGGGCTATCCAGTCAGGGCACACAGAAATATTCTTGATATTACCAGCCTGCTTTTGAATTACAACATTTCTAAACATTTAGCAACAACAGCAAAACTACAAAGTGTGAAGACAGGAACAGACAACTATTCACCAAGAAGCTAGAAATTCAGGGCAGCCCTCAAAGAGTCAGTTTTCTGTGGAGAGCGGGAGAACTTCTGGCACTGGTATGAATCTCTTTGTGTGTGTGTGTGTTTTTTGAGCAGGCATTAGAGGGCTTTGGTGAACCCGGCCTGCACGAAAACAGCCTGCAGCACAGGGTTGCCATGCATCCCCTAGCAACGGGTGGGGGGAACTTACTGGCAGTAAACTCATGCCTCTATCGTCCATGATGTATTGATGACACTTCCGGAGTGCATGGAAAGTGATGTCCACGTCACTGGGGATATGGGGAGGCTCTGGTATTTGGGCAAAAACTCTAGAGTAGAAGCTGGTTTTATCATAGAGTTTTTGCCCAAATACCAGAGAGTCCCGAGCGATGTCATGACATCACTTCTGGTGTGCGTCAGAAACTGACGTTTCCATGTTCGCCAGTGTTCCCTTTCACCCAAGCTCTCTCCCTTGCTTCCTTTGCTAAGGGTAGACGCTCATTTGTTTATTTGAACGATGTCTCTCCCCGGCTCTTAGACTGCCCCTTTCCTATCCAGCTACACTCTCCTTCAAACACTGTCAGAAGAGGCTCATGTTGTCCCCCAAGCTCTAAAATACGTCCCCCTCACCCACCATCTCGGGAAAGAGGAAGTGGCACCGTCATATCGATGAACTGGAACATTGACTCACATTTGGTATGAAGCCCGGGACAAGGGATTTCTCAAGAACAGCATCCCAATTCATATCGGCTAAGTAGGGGGAGCTCTGCATATCCGAAAGGCTGGAAACCCGGCACTCTGGGTCCCTTGTGAGGAGCTGCAATTGAAAACGGTGGCACTCAGTTAGAGGTGGTAGTAGGAATTAAGAGCCTAGAGAACCATCTGATACTTCTTAGCAGACCAGGCATTAAAGTGAATGTAGAAGAAAAGAGGCTGAGATAAATCGTCCCTTGGATCCTGACCGGAGGCCTTTGGGAGCGCGCAGGGTCGGGCCAAGCCATTCTGCAGCCCCAGGGGCCTTTCCCCTGTGTTGTCAGGGGGGGCTCCGGAGACAGTGTTTCTGCATCCCACCTTGGACCTGGAGAGGGGGGGCGTGTGCCTCATCTGGTGCTGCCACAAGCAAGTCCATGATATGATAGGGTCTCTTTGGAAACAGGTGACCAGCGACACCCATCGCCTCCTCTCACCTCTGTTGGAGTGAGCGACTGAGCATGACTGGACAATGGGAAGGGGGGCTACGTTGCTCTAAGTGGGTATCAGTGTTATCTCCTTGAGTGGGATGCCTCTCTTTGTTCTTAACCTGGGAACTGCTCTCTGAACCCCACCCCACGTCCTGTGCCCTTGGTTCTATACTACTTGCCTCATGGCCCTTCATGGTCTCACACATTTCTACAGGCCCCTCCTGTAGAAATGGCATCCTCATACTTCCACGTACATGATGCTGGATTCAGCTGGCCTTTTGTGAAAGGGATTAGCGTTCTTTAGATTAGGTTTTTCTCTCTACTTTTGACTGCAACCTGAATGTGAACTGAATCTACTTGAAGAAATGCAAGTTTGACTTTTGCAATATACTTATTGGGAGTTTTATTTACTGCAGGCAATGTTATGTTTCTATGACTGGGCAAACTCTGCTGTATTAAGTACATATACCTATAACCTCAGCGTCAGCTGCTGATTTGGTTTCCCGAGCAGTTGCTCGGCTGGTGAGCTGGTCCAGGGAGTCCGGCTCCCAAGGAGGCCAATATGGCCAGGAGCAGGGGGGGGGGGGGGGATCTGTCACTCCCGTCCACAAGAGGTACGTCTTGCAGCTGCAACTTGCTAGACAAGTGTATTCTATACAAAAGCCGAGATAAAATATAGCCATGTTATTCAGACAGGTAACAAGAGAGTTTCGCTCTGCTCCTCTTAAGAATCCATGAAAAGACTCATTCTCACTGCCATTCACGAAGCTGAAACAGCACTGATCTAGGTAGGTGTGACTTGTCTCTGCTGGTGGGCTCTAAGGCCCCTGCCACACGGGGGGGAAATTGATGAGGCCAAAGTGCGGCCTTTTAAAGCTGCACCAAAAGAGATACGCGGCGGCGGGATCAGACAGATCCCGTGAGCCGCTGCGCAGTTGCTCCCCAGCACGATCAGATGCCGGGGGGGAAAGCCACGGAAGGGAGCGTGAGGCTGCCGGCTGCACATGTGTGCACATGCACAGTTCAGCTGGGAGCCTCCAATGCTCCTGAAGACGGGCGCTCCAGCGCTCCGACGGCCGCGCTTGCTGCGGCATTTCAGGTAAGTCCTTCCCTTTTGCAGGTTATTTTTTGCTCTGCGTTACTGGCCTGAAGGGACGGATCGGGGACGGGTGCACGGCGCTTCCCAGATGTTACGGTTTGATCACGCCCGTTTGCTGTGCCCCCGATCCGTCCCTCTTCCGGGCCAAAACCTCCCGTGTGACCGGGGCCTAAGACAGCTTTCTTTTCGATATCTGTTAGAATAGATTTTATTGGACAGAGAAAACAAACAAACAAGGACTCAGGTTGCCCAGACTGTTGGAAGTGAAGGACTGTGAAGTGTCTCGTAGTGCCTCAGCAGGACGAGCGAGGTGGACAAGTCAGATCCTCCTGTCAACTTTCCCTTGTCTGCTCTGCTGCTCTCTCTCTCTCTGTTACCTAGATTGCTATTTTTAGGGACTTCCTTTCTTCCAGTTCCCTCTTTCCCCTTTACTGCTCTCTCTCCAACCTCCAAGAGGACAACCCATGTCCCATTTCCAAGTTAGATGGCTAGCTACAGCGCCCACCTGGCCTTTCCTATCACAGTATGGATTTCTTTAAGGGTTAAGAATACCTTTTCTTAACACAACCCGCCTTATGCGGACTTTATTCTAAGGCGCCCCCTCCTTTCTGCTGGTGCACAGCCAGCACCTCCTGATCGCGTCTTGGGGAGGAGTCAGCACCAGCGTTCCCTCTAAGCTGAGTCCGTGTGAGCTAGGTCACAGTTTTCTAGCCTCCGGCTCACACATATTTGTCTTAGCTCAGGAAGGATGGGGCTCCAGAGCAAATTAATTTATGCAGCAGCCAAATCGCTCACTCACTAACTTTAATGCCAGTAGCTCACAAAGAGGAAGTTTTGCTCACAAGACTCCACAGCTCAGAGGGGGCATTGGTCAGCACCAGTTCCGCCCTCCTGGGTGGCCCCTTCTGTCTCTCCCAAGAGGACCCCTTTTCCTCCTTACCTGCTTGAGCAGTGCCACCATGCCCTTGCACCAAGCAGAGGAGTAATGAACTTGCTCTATTTTGAACATGCTGAGGATCTCTTCGATTGGTGTGACAGAGCGGATTTCATATGGCCTCTGTGGCAAAATATAAAGAGGAACCAAACAAAGTAAAATGGTAGCAAACAGCAGCATTTGATATAAGTCCACTATTAAAAACATGGTCTTTCAGGACCAAATTGCACATCACCTGCCAGGGTGTGCAGATAAAGATACTGTACTTGTATCATTGTTAATATTCTGGCAATAAATATGGAATCATAAGTATGATAGCAGGCAAACCATGATGCCTGGACTACAAACATGGAAGCTGTTGCCCGATTTTTAAAAAGGCTACATATTTACCCAGCCCCGCAGTAATTCATATGTTGTGATTCCTAAAGACCACCAGTCTACAGGGTATGAGTATCCTGGACCTCCATCCAAGAATGTCTGGAATATTTCTGGAGCTGAAAAAATAAAAATAAAAAAAAAGTCTTACATTGGAATGATCAGCGACTGGTAATTATTTCTTGGATAAAGTTTGAGTCAACTGGCACTTTGAAGACCAACAAACCTTGTTCTGTTGCTTCAGACCAACACGGCGACCCGCCTGTCCCTTCCTCCCCCAGGCTTAGGGTGGTGCACAGGGCGCTCTTCCCTCCTTCCCATAACCTGTGTGGCAGGTCAGGCTGAGAGAAGGGGCCTGGCCACCCAGCGACCTTCCACGGCAGAGTGGGGATATGAACTTTGACCTACTTGCTCTAGGTTGCCCCTTGTAAACCAGACACGCTGTCAGGCCCAGTTAAACATAAAGGGTTTAATCCGTTCAGAGTCAAACGGATGAACCACTTTGGTCCAGTGGTTAGACTATGAAATTCCCCTTTGGCTGTGAAATTTTACTACATACTGTAACAGGCCAGTTTGGTGTAGTGGTCAAGTGTGCGGACTGCAATCTGGGAGAACCGAGTTTGATTCCCCACTCCTCCACTTGCAGCTGCTGGATAATCTTGGGCAAGCCACAGTTCTCTCAGAGCTGTTCTCTAAAGGACAGTTCTGGAAAGAGCTCTCTCAGCCCCACCGACCTCACAGGGTGTCTGTTGTGGGGAGGGAGTTTGTAAGCCGCTCTGAGACACCTTCTTCTTCTTCTTCTTCTTCCCCTGCTGGTGGCGGGGGGGGGGCGCGGGCGCCTGGCAACCCTCCTCCCTCCTCTCCCAGAGGTAAACAACTCTATCCTGCTACCAGGCAGAGCTACTCCTCAAACTGTTTGCTTTCTTGCTGAGGCTTATAGGAAAGCTTGTGACAAATGCCAAAAGGTGAGCCATCAGCCTTCACGCAGACCCTGCACAGAGCCATTGGGGCTCAGGACTCAAACACCGCTTCATTCACATGCTGCCCTCATTGATCCATAGCCTAATATATCTATTTAAGTACAAGGCACGTTCTTAGCTTGTGGTGTGTGCATTTCTTTCCTTCAGACCGTAAACAACCAGCCCACAGGGTTAAACAGAGAGTTAATTTTTATTTATGGTTTGAACATAACTTTAGAGTAAATTGGATAGAGTAACTTACAATTCCAAAGGGTCAAAAAGTTTGGGGACCCCTGTACTACAAGACAGGACATCATGAATGTGGGACACCTTGGCTGAAGTCGGTTCCCAGTTCCTTAGTTGCACTTCCTAGTTCCTTATTTACATCCAACCACAAATATTGAGGAGTTTTCAAAACCTCTGCACCCCAAAATAAGTTTTGAACCACTACATATCATATATTGCCACATTAAGAGGACTCTGCATTTCTAAGGGACCGTTGTTGTTTCCTGGTCCAAAGCCTGTTTTTGTGTGGGTTAAGCAGGACATCCCCTGAACTGGGGGAAGTTGTATCCCAAACTAATCACACATTCCCACAATGGACATTTCCATAGGGTTGCTGGCGTGGGCATTCTGGGAGCTGGAAGCATCGCCCCCGACATGCAGATATTGCTTTGCTATGATTGTACACGAGCATCTTCAGTGATAGTTACACACTTCAGTGTTCCAGCCGGAGAAGTGAATGCTTCATTTTGGAGTCTTAACAAAATGCTCTTCTAATGTAAAAAGCTGCAGCTGTAAGGCATAATGTCTATTTCATTGTTTTTGAATTTGTTCTTATTTTTACAGTATGTCATTTGCGTTTATCTTTCAATGCCCATTCATTTTGCTGCTGCATCTTTATGTAAAGGCAACCCCAGTCCAAAATGGACAGCAGAAAGGAAGTGCCACTCCAGCCCATCTATCTGTTCCCAATGTTTCACTTTTGCTGGTTTGTCTTTCTCTGCCCTCTTCCCTGCCATCTTTATGGATTGTTTACCTTTATGCAAACTTGCTAAAGTCTCTGAAATATGCCCATATGCTTATGGTAAGTCTCTCAAAACAGATTTCAACACTTTTCTTCCAGTCCCCCCTTAGTATTTCGATGTTTAGTTCATGTAGCTTTCTTTTTAAATTCTCGCATTCGCTTTAACCCGACTCACTGTTCATTGTTGGTCATACGGCCTCACTCGGCACACGTTCAAAATGCTCGATCTCCGATGCTTGTCCTGGTCAGTGGCTCTAGATCCATATGGACACTCAGTGGCAGGACTGCCAGGCAGTGTTCCCTCTAAGCTGAGTTAGTGTGAGCTAGCTCACAGGTTTTTAGCCTCCAGCTCACATATTTTTGTCTTTGCTCAGGAAGGGTGGCTCCAGAGCAAACTATTTTATGCAGTAGTCAAATCGTCTGCTCACAACTTTAATGCCAGTAGCTCACAAAGTAGCATTTTTGCTCACAAGGCTGTACAGCTTAGAGGGAACATTGCTGCCAGGGTGGAGGAGTGCCTCAATTCCCCAGCATCGCGCTGGTGAAGAGGTCGCCCCTCAAAAGCCCCATGGCTAGGAGCCTTTTGCCAAGGCTCCGGGGGGTGCGCAGATCACATCCCCGAGTGGTCCGGGAGATGTGTCCGCCAGCGTGTCGCCATAAACCAGAAGTCTCAGGTTGTAACTTCTTTCTCATTTGACTCTTCCAGTGTACTTTACTGCTATGATGAATTATGAGCCCAGATATTCTACCACTTGCAGTGTTAGAAGGCTGTGTCACTGGGGTTCCACACAGTGAAAAGAGTCTGCTCTTGTAACTATAGGCCCATTGAGGATTCATCCCATGTCACGTTCCAGTGTTCAAAATTAAAGACTGCGCACAAAAGATTTCTGGGGAGCATCACATCTCGTTTCCCAGTTAAGTTCAGAGCAGGATAAACTAGTATTATTCTTGGCAGATGGGGATAAATTCATTGTTTTCCAAATAGGTTCGTTGCCATTGTCAAAAAGATACAGGCACACTGATGGAAGCTTGGCTGACCTCCATACTTCTTGCTATTCTGAGTCATTACCGTTTGGATTGTAAGGTGAATTATCATGGTTTTAATTAGGGATATTTTAAATTATTATCATGTATCTTAATTTCTTTGATGAAAATTTGTGGAAATGTCTTGTTCTTATTTTGATGCAATTGTTGTGTTGTTGCTGTGGTTTATTTGTTGATGCAGTAAAGACTGACCAACTGTATTGTGACAGCACCTGTAAGACTTGGGCCGATTTCGCGCAAGGAGCTGCGCTACTGTCGCACCTCCCTTTGCCTCGTTTCCATTGGTCAATTTCCCACTCGAAGCCACGTGGCTGCATTTTGACCCGCGGCTTCGTGATCCTGTTTCCTTAGGATCACAAAACCGCGGGGGAAATTGGGCGAAGCTGCGGGTTAAAATGTGACTGCGCAGCTTCGAGTGGGAAACTGACCAATGGAAATGGGGCAAAGGGAGGCGCAACAGCGGCACAGCTCCTTGTGCGAAATCAGCCTTTGACCTGGCTCTCTTCCTTGAATGATCTGGTCTGTGTATATGCCAAAGAGCTGCAAGGGTATGTGCCATAGAACCATAGAGCTGGAAGGGTCCTCAAAAGTCACCTAGTCCAACCATCTGCACAGTACAGGAAATTCACAACTACCTCTGCTATGTGCTCACTTCAGTTGCATTTCCAAAAGAGAAACCGAAAAGCCGTCATGCACACACATGTATTGCCGAAACACTGTAAAAAAAACAGTCCTTATGAGGCTGTATATAGGATTTTATTGAACTTCCTTTCTGTAGGGGTGAGGGGCCTGGGCTCAGTGGAAGAGTCTGCACTTTGCCTGCAGAAGGTCCCGGGTCCAATTCCTGGCAGCATCTCCAGTTGAAAAGGGCTGGGCAGGAGGTGATGTGAAAAGACCTTTCTCTGCTTGAGACCCTGGAGAACTGCTGCTGGAGTAGACAATACTGACCTCAATGAACTGATTCAGTATAAGGCAACTTCATCTCTGTTCAGTAAAATGCTGCTGGAAAATCCATGCAGTAGAGTCCATTTCTGATTTCTCCCTTAGCCATATCCATTTTTAAATTAATTTATCACTAGCTGTTCCCTCGGAGGCCAGATAATGAAACTAAAGCTCAGCTACTTTGGCCACCGAATGAGAAGGGAGCACTCACTGGAGAAGACCCTGATGCTGGGAAAGACTGAAGGTCAAAGAAGATGGGGACGGCAAAGGATGAGATGTTTAGACAGTGTCTTAGATGCAACGAACATGAAATTGAGCCAACTTCAGAGGACGGTGGAAGACCGGAGGGCCTGGCGTGATCTGATCCATGGGGTTGCGAAGAGTCGGACTCGACTGTGCGACTGAACAACAAAAAAGCGTATAGTGGTCCAAAGCCAGCTGGTCCTGCAGGAAATCTTCTGAAATTTGATACATTACTTCAGCAGCAGATGACATGTTCACAACCAGCTTCTGGCATGGACTCATTTTTTTTACGCCTTCCTCTGCTGCCTGTCCAGGTTACCAATCAAATAAAGATTTGTTCTTGGCCTTCGGCTGGCAGGCCTTGCACAAGACAGCTGGCCTCATACTGTTTGGGGATGCCTCGCTGAGGTTACACACAGAAGGTGCCTATTGTGAGGGTCAGCCAAAAGTCGAGGCCTCGGCTCTGGTGGCTCCGGGCGCCCCCTCATTCCTCCCTGCTTCCCTTCTGCCTTTGGCTCTGCTCTGACTGCCTTCTGGCAAGGAGGAATAATTTTGGAAAACTGGCCATAAACTTCTGGCATAAAGCAAATGTGTTCCTTTGAAATGTGCAAGCGTATGAGAACAATAAAACAATCAGTTTAGAGATGAGATTGGGTGGCAACCGCTTTCTCAGGATCCGAAACTGGTAAAGGAAGTCATTGTGATGACACTGAGGGCGCTTCCACACATAGATCCTAGGAGCATAGATTTGGAAGGGGCCATACAGACCGTCTAGTCCAACCCCCTGCCCATGCTAAATAATGCAGTTTCAGTCCACTTTAGCAACCTTTTGCAAGTGGATTTTGCCATTTCACACAATAAAATCCAGTGTGTTATTTAGTGTGTGTGAAAGCGCCCTGAGTATAGATGATCATATTGTTTATTTATTTGAATTTTTACCCCGCCCTCCCAGCCAGAGCCCGCTCAGGGCGGTTTACATAAAACAGATAACTACATTAAAAGTATAAATTACGGTTAAACAATTCTAAAACCATAATAAAGTGCTAGTAATAGTTGGTAATTGTTGTTGTCCATCAACGGTAGCAGCCATCATTCACAGTTCTCAGCTCATAGTGTTCGTCTTGGTCATTCTTGCAGAGCTTGGTGTTCTTTAGGCTGTTGGTGGCAGTTTCCAGAATCCAGGGCCCTCTCCCATTCCACCATCCAATGTTCTTCATTGGTGGTGGCGGCGGCTCCCAAAAGCCTGGTGGAAGAGCTCCGTTTTACAGGCCCTGTGGATCTCCTCTGAGAGCTCATTCCACCAGGTTGGGGCCACCACCGAGAAAGCCCTGGTCCTGGTTGTCGACAGCCTAGCCTCCTTAAGACCCAGGAGGGCCAGCCAGTTCTGAGCTCCTGAGTGCAGTTCTAGCTGGGGAAAGGTGGTCCCTCAGGTATGTAGGTCCCTTACCATGTAGGGCTTTGAAGGTTTCTACAGGACACTTATGAAAGCCTATGAGATGGCAGTGAAGGCTGCTAAGAAGGATTTCTATGCAGCCTCTATTGCATCTGTGGGCTTGTGCACAGCCCAATTATTTAGAGTTATTCAGTCCATTACAACTCTGCCTCAGGGCAGACCAAATAGCAGGGAATTGGCTATCGGCTGTGAGGCATTTGCGAGCTATTTCGCAGATAAGATCACGGCACTCCGCCAAGACCTCCCAGCCACAATTGAGACAGTAAAGGAACTGGAAGCCCCTTGTCCATCTTGTTGCCCGCTATTGGACCACTTCGATCAACTCACCCGGGAGGAGGTTGACAGAACCCTGGCAGCTGTGAGGCCTACTACTTGCCTCCTTGACCCCTGCCCTTCCTGGCTAGTGAAATCTTGCGGGGAGAGCATTTGGACCCCTCTGGAAGAAATCATCAACTTGTCCCTATCTACTGGGACTTTTCCAGAGGCTATAAAGGAGGCGGTTGTTTGCCCGCTCTTGAAAAAGCCATAGTTGGATCCAACAGTCCTGACCAACTACCGCCCAGTGTTGAACTTACTTTTCCTGGGTTAAGGTGGTTGAGAGAGCGTTGGCTGAACAGCTCCAGGCCTTCCTGGATGACGCTTTCATCCTTGATCCTTTCCAGTCCGGCTTCCGCCCTGGCCATGGGACGAAGACGCCTCTGATCACCCTTATAGATGACCTCCATAGACATCTGGACCAAGGTGGGTCAGTGCTGCTGTTGTTATTAGGTTTAATGGCAGCGTTTGATACAGTCAATTATGATCTTATGACCCACCACCTCGCCGACGTAGGAATCCAGGCAACTGCCTTGAAATGATTAGTGAATTGTCCATGTGGTGGCAGTTCTGCTGAAGAGCAGAGGGTCTATGTTTTTTCCTCCTCTCTCAAAAAACTAGAACTCAAGCTGATGGGAAGCAGATTCAGGATGGACAAAAGAAAATACTTATTTACACAGAGAGTGACTAAAATCTGGAATTCGCTGTCAGAGGATGTAGCGATGGCTACAGGTGTAGACAGCTTTGAAAGGGGATGAGATAGATTCACAGAGGGGAAGTCTATCAGTGGCTACTAGCCATGGTGACTAAAAGGAACTTCCACGTTCAGGGGCAGTCAGCTTCTGAATTCTGGTTCCAGGAAGGTAACATCAGGAGATGGTCTGGGCCTCTATGCCCTCCTGTTGGCCCTCCAGAGGAACTGGTTGGCCACTGAGTGAGACAGGATGCTGGACAAGAGGGACTACTGGTCTGATCCAGCAGGGCTTTTCTGATGTCCAGAGGTGTCAGGGGTCGTGCATAAATCTTAAGAACATAAGAACATAAGAGATGCCAATGTTGGATCAGGCCAAAGGCCCATCCAGTGCAACACTCTGTATCCCACAGTGGCCAGAAATACCAGTGCCATCAGGAGGTCCACCAGTGGGGCCAGGACATTAGAAGCCATCCCACTGTTGACCCCCCCAAGCACCAAGATGACAGAGCATCACTTGTCCCAGAGTCCCTATCTATACCTTGTGGCTAATAGCCACTGATGGACCTCTGCTCCATATGCTTATCTAATTCCCTTTTGAAGCCATCCATGCTTGTAGCTGCCACCACTTGAATCTTTGTTCAATTTGCACACACCCCCAGCAGATCTTTCTCTTTTTCTACAGATACAAGAGGCCAGGGGAAAGATCCGAAGCAGGCAATGAGCTGCTTTCCAAGGGAGTCGGATGAGAGCCCAAGAACCAGAGGAGAAGTCCCAAGCAGGCCAGGTCTGGTCGGGTCTGGGTTGATATTCAGGGAGGCAACTGGGAGAGCAAGGAGGGGCAAGCCTGGGCCAAGGCTGTTCCCAGCTGCCTCAACTGAAGAGCCCCTTTGCCGGCTTGGGCTCCACAGAGCCCAGGGCCTGCTGACTGGCCGCAGTCAGGTGAGACCTGAAACTGGAGCGGAGCCTGCAGCCCAGGTGGTGCCATTGAGCTGGACAGGCTCCAGATCATCTCAGTCTTTCTACGCCCCAGGGGGCCCTGGGTTGCAGGTCTTGAGGTACCCTATACCGCATGATGTCCTGCATCCTTCTCCCTCCCACCCCAGCAGTGGCCAATGATACGGAGCAGGGCCGAGGGATGCAGAATGCCCTGAGATGGAGTGAAGCACCATAATGGCTTGGAGGGCACCCTGCCCTGATCCAAGAGGATCAGATCTCATTGCTGCCACAGATTTGCCAGATGGCCTTCTGCATGCCACTTAAGCTGGGCCTCCCCGCATATTCCATTTTTCCCGGGGACGCCCTTGGGCCCACCACGTCCCCTCCGTCTTTGCCAGGCTCACTTGGGTCTCAGTCTGATGAACAGGGAAGGGGGTTCTGTCACTGCCCTTCTGCCTCATTCCTCCTGGGTTCTGTGGCCACCTCTCTCTCTCTCTGGCATGCAGCCTGGTGAACTCCAGGGCATTCCTCCTCGACCTGGAGTAATCCTCCCCCTTATATCCTTCCCTGCTCCTGGCCCCTTCTCCCGGCAGTTTTTAGAATTGTACCTAAAGATTCTTTTTGTAACCCAGATTCCTGTTTAAATATGGTGAATATTTTGAATCCTGCTTCTAATTTCTGTATTTGAAGTTGAATTTGGCATATATTCATGGGAGTCACTTGAGTTATAAAGAAGTACAGCCAGACTTGTTCTGATCACAAGTAGCTCCTTAGTGAATGAAAAATTAAACCGTCTCCAGAAAAAAGTCACCACTGAAAATAAACTGGATGGTAGAACCCCCTCTTTGCCTTTTACCCTAAAACTGAACACAAAACACTGAATTTCGGAATCCTTCTGTCTCAAGCAATAGAGTGACTCTTCCAGCATTTGCTAGAGGCAGAGTAAATTAGTATTTGGTGGTGCCTGGTGCTACAGAAGATACTATGGAAACAAAATACAAGAAGTTTGATCATTCTTTGTTAATTAGGTTTTCTATGAGCAGGGATTTTTTTTGGGGGGGGGGTCACTGGGGGTTAGATCCGGTAGATCCGTTCTGCTAGTAGAGGCCCATCTTGCATTGGGAAAGGCTCCTTCTGCTGACGGAATGCACGTTGGCTAGGGTTGCCAATTCGGGTGTTGTGTCGCAGCGGGGGACTCCTGGCTGGCATCTGGAGCGTGCGCGTGGGCCACACGCACATCACCCGGAAGTGACGTGCTGATGCCGGGCACGCTGGGGGCGGGGCCACGACCATCCGAGGGAAAACCATAGAGTTTTCCCTCGGATGACTGTGGCCCCGCCCCCAGCATGCCCGGCGTGGTTGCGTCACTTCCGGGTGACACGCACGTCGGGGTGGGGCTCCCCCCAGGGCCTGATCCACCGGCGGCGGGGAACGGGCCTCTGGGGTGGGGGTTTCCCCACCCCCGGGGGGACTTGGCAAGCCTAACATTGGCTAGTGGAAATGATCCAACCCAATGAAGCACCAGAAAATGCTACTCTGGAGATCAGTTTCTGCTGATTCCTAGAGCTACCCTCTGGCACTTCCAAGTTTTCTACATGTATTTATTACAGAAACATTTAAAAACATATAAGGGCCTCCTTGGATCAAGCCTCCTTGGATGTAGCCTAATTTTCATATTACTTAAATTGACTTTACATCAGAATTGTTTCTTCTTGTATCCATGGAGGCCTCTTATAACATAATTTCCTTATGTCTAGTGATTTCCGATCTAGAGTAAGTAAAATTATGTGGTGTTAATAATTTTTATTACAATTAGACATAGTTATTCACTTTGTAATTTAAACCCTATCCCCCCCCCCCTTTCTTTTAGTAGAACTCCACTTTTGGTCCACTTTTGTTCATTGCCTTTTGATTGTAATAGGAGTCTATTTGTACCTTATATAGTTTGACCTCTGAAGAAGGCCCCATTGGGCCAAAACATGTTGGGTCACCATTGCTTCCCTTGTGCGTATTGTGTTATGAAGCTTTAGTTGTGTTACGAAGCTTTAGTTGGGCCCTTATATGTTTTTTAAAATTTCTGTAATAAATACATGTACTTTTGCTTATAATTAGTTTATGCTCGTGTTCTTAACTATTGGCTCTGTACTTGTTTTCTAACTAACCTTCTAGGTTCTTGATTCAGCTTTGTTGGGTTAAATTGTCCCCTCCTTTTTTTCCACCCTAACTTCCAGGTTTCCCCAGGAGTGACATAGCCATGCAGCCACTGTTGCATCCCACCCCCAAACCCCCTCCTCCTGTTTAAAATAAGGACAGAGAGCAGCTTTGGGCCTCCATTGTTGCCTTGCAAGCTTTTTATAAAGTATGGACTTGTGATATAACTCTATATCTGGACTGTGCAAAGAGTGTGCCAGGGAAAATGAACTGATTGGTGCCCATGAGACAGAGCCACACAAAGAAGCCCCACAGTGCATAAAAAAGCAAGACCATGTGCTCTCTCTCTCTCTCTCTCTCTCCCTCTCTCTCCCTCTCTCTCTCTGCCTCTGTACCTAACTCTTGGGCCTGCCCTGTTTTGTTAACTCTGGAGTAGCTGCCCAAGAGTCTTTCCACATATTCTGCTGGTCCAGAATATGATTCCTGTTCCTCATAGTCTCCTCATTTTTCCTGTAGATCACTTCCATCTCTTCAGGACAGGCAAGTATCACCCAATCAACGTTTTTACCTGCGAAGGTCGCTATCCCTTTTTCTCTAATTTTCCTAGGTCTGAATAAGTGTATGTGTGCTTGTAAAGAACCCATTTCTCTAAAGAATTGGTTTCTGTGTTTATTCTTAGTTTTACTAGAAAGGTAGGAGCGGCGGTGGCTCAAGTGGTTAAGACGCTGAACTGCAGGCTGTGGAAGGTCAGTAGCTCAGCAGTTCGAGACCCAGGTGCCGCAAGACGGAGTGAGCTCCCGTCTCTAGTTCCAGCTCCTGCCAACCTAGCAGTTCGAAAGCAAGAAATTGCAAGTAGATAAATAGGTACCACTTCGGTGGGAAGGTAACAGCGTTCCATGCGCCTTGGTGTTTAGTCATGCCGGCCACATGACCATGGAAACGTCTTCGGACAGCGCTGGCTCTTTGGCTTTGAAACGGAGATGAGCACCGCAACCCTAGAGTCGTATTCGACTGGCTTTCGAGCAAGGGAACCTTTACCTTTACCTTTTACTAGAAAGGTGGGACCTGTATACATACGCTTGTGTCCCTTAGTTATGCCAATTGCACATAAATATCAGCCCGCTGGGGGAGGGCAGGGTATAAATCTAATAATAAATTTTAAAAAATCATAATTCCCCGACCTTTTTGTTGTGTCATCCCCATAGAGAAACCATGTTAAGCTTGAAACCTCAGCCAGGATTCTAATCTGAAACAACACCATTGGCTGAAGCAGTATTGTAACCGATCAGATGTAAGAGAACTGTGCTGGAGGGCACTGTGTTTATTGGATATTATCTATGTATTATGATTGGACCTTAACGATGTGAGGGCGTGGCTACGCCAGCCCGGGATTGTTTAAAAGGGGCTAGGCTCCACTGTTTGTTGTTGTGTCGTCGTGTCTTGTGTGATCTTGGAAGTTCTTGTTCTTAATAAAGCTGATTCACTTGTTACAACGTTGTTGAGTTGCATACTTAGCACTTTTATTAAAGAAATACAGCAATTTGGCTAACACCATGGCTGCCCCTGGGCAAAGGAGTGGCTCCCGGTTTCTGCCACAGCTGCTGCCGAGCCCTGAGTGGCTCCAGGCCTGCATGGTCACCACCACTGCTGGGCCCAGTGTGGCTCCCGGGTTCTGCCACAGCTGCCACCAAATCTGGAGCAGCTCCAGACCTCCATGGTAACTGTCACTGGGCCAAAAGCGGTTCCTGGGCTCTGTCGCAGCTGCCGGTGGGCCCAGATCAGCGACCTGGCTCCAACGGACAACACAGGGTGCAGAGGCGGAGTGTGTTCTCCGCGATCACACAGACAGCACTTTTGTTTTTGGAAAGATTTAAACCCCCCATTAAGTGTTCAGATTTCCCCCCAAGTTTGCAGCCCGAATCCACAGATTTATATACCTATTGATCGGGTCACACTCAGCTCTTAGAATATAGGATTTCAGAATTCATATGTGCTTCAAGAATGAAGAATATTATAAAATAACTCTCATGTAACACAGGATAATACAAAGAGATTGTAACGATAAGAAATTGATATAGTTGATGATATGAAGTAATTTGGAGCAGGGGTGGAAGCATTGCGGGAAGCCACCGGAGGGAGGGGAGGAACTGGGAATGGGGTAGACAATTGATAGAATGAAATGATTTAATTTTACATGTTGTATTCCTGAGAAAAAATAAAATTTGTTTACCAAAAAAAAACTAGCACCTCCAAGGTACTAGTAAACGTTTGCCACGGGCTGTCTCCAGATGCCTGTGGTGTGATTGCGCCAGCGCGCAGCATTCCCCTCCGGTCCCTCATTTACCCGCCGGCGCCGAGGGAAGGACCCGTGGTGTGCCGCCGGCGCGTCTAATCATGTAATTGTGCATCAAACTGCGCCGGGGCAATTAGCCACGCCTCCCCCCGGCGATATCCGGCCTGTGTGACCGGGGCCATTGAAAATTAGATAAAGATGTCCTTCTCAAAGTCTCAGGTGGACTAAATGATGTGGACTACTTAGGAATGTCCTAAATTGTGGGATGAAAAGGGGTTAGAAGTATATGGTCTTTGGATGTCTTCCACATTTTCTATTTACAGGAAGACAACCATTCTAACTGATGAAGTTCATAAATTCCAGATTCATAATATGCTTAATGCTTCCATTGACATTTAGAAACTCCTATTTTTGGTTGGATCGTGCCTCAAATTATTTATAGAAATGTCAAACCACTTCAAGAGGACTTTTTACTACTTCAAAGGATTGTATATATATTTGTTAAGGCAAGAAAAGTCCTATCTTTGCTATTGTTCTTTTGCTTTTTATTTTGTGGGTGTTCTTTAAAAAAATCTTTGCTATCTTCGAAAGGATCTGTAAGACTTACCCATGTAGGGCTTGGTCCCAGCTAATGAGGCAGCTGTTTCTGAGCCATTCACAACTGTAGCAATGTTAAAGTCCGTGATATGAACATGCCCTACAATTTAAACCAACAAAACAAAAGGTTAAATATAGCTTTAAGTTTCTCTTCCCAGCTTCACCCATATGAAGTCACTCAAATTTGTTCACTGAACCAGAGAACAGTGTTTTTTCACTTTGCTTGTTCCGGATGCAGTTAAGACTTACTCATTTGTACAAAGGTATCGAGAGACCAATAAAACAAAATGTAGCCAAAATTGAATCATTCTCTCTCTAGGGACATTGCAATAGCCAGTAGTGACATGTGAATCTTGAACAGTGGTGGTTTATCAATGATGAGCACACTCAAACACTTTTTAAAAATTGCTTTTTATCAAGAACTTTAAATTGGTCTATAACATAAAATGAGATTCTGCGTATCTAAACAACTAGATTCGAGTTCAGTAGCACCTAAGAGATGAAGAGGACTTGGGGGTATAAACTTCCAAGAGTCAAGCTCCCTTAGTCTGATGAAATCTCACTGTTCTACTGTTCTAAATGGCATGTCTGAACAACATGTTGCCAAGTTAGGTACTTTTAGACTGTCTCACTGATGGCTCACTGCAGGTCCACCAGATATAAGCACCACACATAGAATCATAGAGTTGGGAGGGGCCATATAGACCATCTAGTCTGACCTCCTGCCCAATGTAGGGCCAGCCTAGAGCATCCCTGACAAATATTCGTCCAGCCTCTTCTTGAAAGCTGCCAGTGAAGGGGAGCTCACCACCTCCCTAGGCAGCTGATTCCACCTTTGAACCAGCTGATACCTTTCTACATGAAATTTAAACCCGTTGCTTCTGGTCCTATCCCCTGCTGCCAACTGGAACAGCTCCAAGTGACAGCCTTGCAAATATTTAAAGAGAGCAATCATGTCCCCCCTCAATCTCCTCTTCTCCAAACTAAACATCCCCAGAGCTCAGTCTCCAGACCCCTGATCATCCGCGTCGCTCTCTTCTGCACCCTATCAATTTTGTCCACATCCTTTTTGAAGCGAGGCCTCCAGAACTGCACACAGGACTCCAGGTGCAGCCTGACCAAGGCAGTATACAGAAGGGGCTATGACCTCCTGTGATTTTGATGCTGTGGCCCTTTTAATATAACCCAAGACTGAATTTGCCTTTTTTGCCACCGCATCACACTGACTGCTCATATTTAGTTCACAGTCCACTCTTACCCCCAAGATCTCTTTCGCATGCACTACTCCCCAGAAACGTATCCCCCATCCAGTATTTGTGCTTGACATTTTTGTGGCCCAGATGTAATACTCTGCATTTATCTTTGCTGAACTGCATCCTATTTGCAACTGCCCACTTCTCCAGAGTATTCAGGTCGTTGCATTTTAACTCTATCTTCTTGGGTGTTTGCTGCTCCTCCCAATTTGGTATCATGAGCAAATTTAATGAGTAGCCCTTCTACCCCTTCATCCAGATCATTGATAAAAATATTGAAAAGTACCGGGCCCAAAACCGAGCCCTGCGGCACCCCACTGTACACCTCCCTCCAATCTAATGAAATGCCATTGACCACCACTCTTTGGGTGCGGTCCTCCAACCAGTTCCATGTCCACCGAACTGTCCTATAGTCCAGCCCACAGTCTTCCAGTTTGCCCATCAGAATGTCATGGGGAACCTTATCAAAAGCTTTACTGAAATCCAGGTAAATCACATCAACAGAGTTCCCACGATCCAGTAAGCTTGTCTCACGATCAAAGAAGGAAACCAGGTTGGTCTGACAAGATCTGTTGGGGACAAAATCATGCTGACTTCCCCGGATCACTAAGTGGTCCTTCGGATGCTTACATATCAGTCCCTTTAAAATCTGCTCTAATATCTTCCCAGCAACAGAAGTCAGACTGACCGGCCTGTAGTTTCCCGCATCATCCTTCTTCCCTAACCCTAACCCTTTGACACCCCAAATTAGATTTTCAAGGTGACAGTGGATGGTGGACAAGTAGGGTTGCCAACTCCACTGTCAATAATTCCTGGAGATTTGAGGGCAGAGCCTGGGGAGGGCAAGGTTTTGTGTGAGGAGGGACTTCAGTGGGGCACAATGCCATAAAGTCCACCACCACCCCGCCCCCCAAGCAGCCATCTTCCGCAGGGGAACTGATCTCTGTCAGTTGTAATTCCGGGAGATCTCCAGGCAGCCCTGCAGACAAGCTGCAAAAAGGTACGGAGAACCAGAGGCCATTAAAGAAGTGCAATTGTCCTTAACTGTGTAAAAACAAACTGTTATTATATTATAAAAACAAACAATCCCTCTATATGGACTCAGAATGGACAAACAATTCCTTCCTAGGTTTGCAATTAGCTTGATTCCAGGTTGATGTCACAGCTCTGTTAGGATGCCCACATTCTCAGTCAAGGACTCAGCTTCAGCAAGGTACACAGAAGCAGACGAATTCTTGCATTTAATATGTAAAAAGGAACTAAAAGGAAGATTCCTGATCAGGCACAGCAGCTGAAAACCAGAATAATGCAAAAGAGAATTTTTTATCTGTAGGCTTCACGAAAGGTTTGACACATCAACGACCTTCATGAACATATATCAGTGCATCCACGAAAGAAATCTGAGCAGAGTCAGGGGTAGGGAAACTTAACAGTAGGAGGTAGGCTGTGGGAACGAGTCAACAAATTCTCAAAAGGCACCTCGTGGCGTCCAGGCAAAAAGTTCTTCCCTGCCTACACAGGATCGGAATGCCTGTGATACTGCCAGGCTAGCATTCTTCTCCCAGACATCTAGTTTTTGCTAGGCTTAATTAGGACCACCTCTGAGGGGATCAGGGAGGGAAGGACACCCCCCCCCACCTCCCTCCCCACCTCCCTCCCCACCTCCCTCCCCAAAAGTGTATCAGCCCCACCTCCAGTGCCACCAGTCATGCAAGCAATTGTTAGCCAAACTGCCTTGATTTATTAATAAAGATGGGGAATCTGAATATATTAAGTGGCAATTGGCAAAATAGGGAACAGTAACCTTTGTATACAGGAGTCCTGCTTTTAGTCCAGTAACCCAGAAATAAACGCAGAGACCAAATCTTAAAGAATTGGTTTCTTTACTGAAAAGTGTTCACAAGCATACAATACATTTAAACACGCACACAATCACACAGATCTAAGAAATATAGACAGACAGTGACATTAGAAGGAGTTCGTTGGTTGGGCAATACTGACCTGTCCTGACACGATGAAGCGATCCTTACAGCGGAAAAGTAGGGGAAACTATAAGGGGAAAAGGGTCATATTCTGAACTGGCAGAACACGTGGAGAGATGCTGGGCAGCGCTTACACCAAGAGCCAGCAAGATAGGATGGGGTCAGGTACAGAGGAGAGAGAGCATGGCAGATCCTGCTCTTTTTATACATTATTTGAACTTGGGGGTGGGCTTCACTGGCTACTTCCCTTGTCACATCCACAGGAAGTTGCTTCGAGAAAAGCTAGTTGCAGGAGGATGGTGGGGCTTAATGGTTGGGCGATATTGATTCCATTACTACTAACAGTGGCACCTTTAGAAGACAATAGCAGAAGTGGCCAGAGTCATTAAGTCTTGATGGCCCGATGATCGGTCTGGCTGATGGGCTTGGCAGGTATGCGTCAGTCGGCTAATCTCTTTATGCAAGTAGATCTTTTGTCATATGTGCAGTATCTGGTGAGGGTGGTGGGTGGAGGGGAAGATGTGCCTGCGTGCTGACAGAGGTTTCTGCTCATGGAATCTCTGTGGAGATGTTCAGGTCTCCCTGCATTACATGGCATTCCTCTACAGCATGCTTTTACTGGCTTCTGTGTGCTGTTCGTGGCCAGGGTGCTTGGCTCATCTCTGCTGCATTGCAGGTGAGGAGTGGCAGATAACCTGTGGATCCATCCTTGGTCTGGCACAGGGCTATTTTTGGGCAGGAGCGCACAGGAACGGAGTTCCGGCTGGCTCCCAAGTTGGAACTCATTAGCATAATAGGCCACACCCAGCAGCAGAAACTCATGAGGATTGGCTACGTTAGGGGTGTGTGGCCTAACATGCAAAGGGTTCCTGCTACACAAAAAGCCCTGGGTTTTGTCAACAAACAAGGTAAACAGAATAAGAAGCAAAAGGTGGGTGTGGCTGGATGACCACACTTCTGGTAACATGGGTGTGTGGCCTAATATGCTAATGAGCTGCTCTCAGGGTGTGGCCTAATATACTAATGAGTTTCAGTTGTTGGGTGTGGCCTATTATGCTAATGGGTTCCTGCTGGGCTTTTTCTACCAAAAAAGCCCTGGTCTGGCACATGATCTCAGGGGGGGGGGTCTTACCTCATCTGGGCACATGTTCACAGACCAGGCAGTTGGCATCAGCCTGTGGTCACCACACATTCCATTTCCCTTGGCACACTTATTGCACAGTCCAGTTATTAAGTTCTAAGTCCATAAGAGCGTTATAAGCTCCTTGCAGGGCAACACAGTGGACTAACATTCAGATGGGCTAACATCTTCAGTCAAGCAGCCGCAAGTTGCATTGTCTGGATTATGTCTGGAATTATGTGAATGAATATCCAAAACCTTTCACTGAAGAGTTCTAATTTTTTCCTGATAAGCCACACGAGGACATTTTTAAAAGATTACAATGCCATTCTTACAGAAGATTCTTGACCAACTTACCATGCTCATCCAGTAGTATGTTGTCAGGTTTGATATCTCTGCAAAATAAGGAATGGAAATGTATTATGTGGCATTCTGAACAGATGATGCTCGGAGAAGTGTGCATTCTTTTTTCATCAGCAGGCTAAGAATGCAGGGTGACCAACTCTGGGCTGGGAAATTCCTGGAGATTTTGGGAATCACAGGAGACCTAGGAATGATTGATTGCTTGGTCTAGCATGCCTACTGGGAAGAACTCTGTGTTGGCATATTTTTATTTTTTATTTATTTATTCGGATATTTTTACCCCGCCCTACCCCGCAAGCGGACAGACAGGGTCACCATCAGGCCACAGCTGGCAACCTCTGGGAGGAAAATGGTGTGAGGCCTGGCAAAGTCACACTCTCAATGTCACTATGATCTCATTCAGTGTTTCCTCTAAGCTGAGTTAGTGTTTTTTTTAGCCTCTGGCTCACACATTTTTGTCTTAGCTCTGGAAGGATGGCTCCCGAGCAAACTGGTTTATGCAGTAGCCAAATCGCTCGCTCACAACTTTAATGTCAGTAGAATTTTTGCTCAGGAGACTCCACAGCTTAGAGGGAGCACTGATTGTTTTGCGTGGCTCTCTGTCACCCCACTGTGGATGCTGATAGCAAAGAGTGTGAACTCACCTCTGCCACGAACACTACATGGGGCATTATTAGGACTGCCAACCTCCTGGTGGCATCTGGAGATCTCCAAGTGACCAAGATCAGTCCTCCTAGGGAAAATGGCTGCTCCGGAGGATGGAGTCTATATTATGATATCCTGCTGGAGTTCCCCCCCCCCCCCAAACCCCACCGTCCCCAGGCTACACTCCCCCTATCTCGAGATATTTCCCAGCCTCGAGCTGGCAAACCTAACCACTCTGTTTACTGGTATACTGATGGCTTGGAAAGTAGAGAGCACGGTCGTCACTTACTTGTCACCCAGTTCAGTTCTTGGGGAGTGACAGAGAGAGGCCCCCTGTTCAAATGATTCCTGGCATGAATCTCCAGTAGCAGCATCATGGGAAAGTCTGGTGTGGAATCCCTCCCCTGAGAGGCTTAAATGACTAGTTTCCTCATTAGCAATGCAGTCCTAAATAGAATTATACCCTTCTAAGCCTATTGACTTCAATGTGCTTAGAAGGGTACAACTCTGTATTGGATGGCAATCAAGCAGATCCTTATTCCCCTTATTTATTATTGTATATTTATCATCATTTAGTTGTATCATCCCCTTCCTCCAAGAAGCTCAGAATACTGGACATGCCACCAGTGTTCCCTCTAAGCTGAGTTAGTGTGAGCTAGCTCACAGTTTTTGAGTCTCTGGCTCACACATTTTTGTCTTGGCTCAGGAAGGGATGGCTCCAGAGCAGACTAGTTTATCCAGCACCCAAATCTCTTGCTCACAACTTTAATGCCAGTAGCTCACAAAGTAGAATTTTTTGCTCACAAGACTCCACAGCTTAGAGAGAACATTGCATGCCACCCCTCAGTTCATCCTTACAACAAACCTGTAGGTTAGGTTTCAGTAGCAACATTTTCCAATGTTTAGGGCACAATCTTTATGCAACCCATTCTAGAAAACCCTCCGGGAACTTATCAGGGCTCTTTGTGTGGTTCCACTTTGTACTGACACAGTTTTATATTGGGGTTTCATTTTTAGTATATGTAATATTTCTGCTTTCTGCTTCTGCAAACTACTCTGGGCAGGGCCTGTCTTAGTGATTCTGGGACCCTGGGCAAAACTCAAGGATGTCTCCCCCTTATTCCCACTCTGAAGGAGAATACAGGAAGTCCCCAATTTGCATTCCAGAAGTTTGTAAGTCAAGCGTTGTTAATTTGGAACACATTTTCCTATAAGAATACATGTAATAGATGGTGGTAAGGTTCCCAGGTTAGCCAACAGAAGCCTATTGAACCCAGAACACAGCTGAAATACATTGACAATGAGAAACAGAGGAAAGCAATACTGCTGTAATAGCACGAAACAATTAAACAAGATAGACAAGAAAATGACTGCAGAACAAACCTTAAAACCTTACACATATCTGAGGGACTGCCTCTTCTCGTATATGCCCTGAAGATCATTATGCTCTATGGATCCTGGTAGTTCCTGGCCCGAAAGACGTCCGTAGGGTTGCCAAGTCTTACCTGCTGTTGGAGCGGGGGACTCCCGGCTTCTTCCTGGAGCGCATGCATGCAAAGCGTGCGCGCCGCGTGACCACGTCACCCGGAAGTGACTCGACCACGCCGGGCATGCTGGGGGCAGGGCCACGACCATCCGAGGGAAAACCATACAGTTTTCCCTCGGATGACCGTGGCCCCACCCCCAGCATGCCCGGTGTGGTCGTGTCACTTCCGGGTGACGTGCACGTCGGGTGCTTTGGGGGTGGGGTTCCCCCGGGGCCCGATCCGCCGCCGCCGGGGAACGGGCCTCTGGGGCGGTGATTTCCCCGCCCCCCGGGGGGACTTGGCAAGCCTAGACGTCCGCCTTGCCTCAACTAGGGCCAGGGCCTTTTCCACCCTGGCCCCTGCCTGGTGGAACATGCTCCCCATTGAAATCAGGGCCCTGAGGGATCTACTTCAATTCTGCAGGGCCTGCAAGACGGAGCTGTTCCACCAGGCCTTTGGCTGAGGCTGTGAACGTCCATATAGGGCCTCCCCGAGGTTTCTGTCATCTGTCAACAACTACTGGCTATAGCCGGGAACTTCCCACAACCAGAAAGTCTCTTTGCTATCTGCTGCGACCACCATTGTAATATTTATGATGATGTTTTAAATTTAATTTTATTGTATTAGCTAATAGATTTGTATAAATGAAATGTTGTTGCCCACTCTGAGCCCACTTCCGGGAAGGGAGGGCTATAAATCTGAATAAATAAATAAACAAGAAACCCTTTTGTCTTTTCTTTGAATATTGGTGCTGCCTTGGGAGTCACACAATTCAGACGTGATGCCACAGTGTGTCAACAAGCACATAAGGTGTGTCATCAATGTAATAATCAGCATTACAGACACAGAGGCCTATGCGAGGTCTGTTTCTGTGTGCATCAGGAGGTGCCTGCCGTTCAAAAGAGGGAAATGGGGGAACTGAAGGGCGAGGCTATTCGGATAATACGAGCTCTCAGAGGCAGGGCAAACCAAACTTAAGGCCAGCCTTAACATTAAGTTGCAGGAGGCAGGCAGCAGATTGGAGGGGTACCACTAAAAGCGCAGAATGTTGTTAATTATTTGGCAAATGAATGGTGATCCTTTTTTGGCTGTGATGCTTGCATCCCAGTGGCATGGTTGAGACAGATCTGGCTGCTAGGCAACACCTGCCCTACACACAGTAAGCTCCTGGAAGAAAGGAAGGGATTTCCTCCAGCAGATATCCTGCCCAGCCAACAGAGTGTCTGGCTGCCCAGGAGGCACCGGACCCAGAGGGCAGCCAGGGACTGCCAAGGCAGCACTGTACGGTGGTCTGTGGGAGCAGAACCCCCCACCCCCGCCCCGCCCCCTCACCTCCGCCTCCCAAGTTGTGGCGGCTGCAGCATCACAGTCAGGGCAAGGGCGTGGCACTTGGAAGCAGCTCCCACAGCTTCGACCCTTCAGTTGCTGTAGCAGAGAGCACAGCAGTAACCAGGGCAGCAGCATGGCAGTCACCCCCCCCCCCATAAAGGGTCTGGGGCAGCTGCTGTGGTTGCTAAGACCACCAGTGGCTCTAAGAGTCCATTAGGTCAGAAGGCAGGATATAGATGTGGCTTTTCAGCTGAGAAAATAGATAGACAGAGAGAGAAAACATTCTCTCCCTCTCCCATAATACTAGAACTTGGGGGCGTTCAATGAAGTTGGTGGGCAACACATTCACAATGAACAAAAAAGGAAAAATTCTTTAACCAAGGCATTATTAAATTGTGGAATTCTTTGCCACTATTATCTATCATCTATCTATCTATCTATCTATCTATCTATCTATCTATCTATCTATCTATCTATCTATCTATCTATCTATCAATCATATGGCAGAGTTACACACAGGAAGCATATAATACTATAAAATATGTAACCAAGTTGATACAATGGGTATGCAGACCGATTGGGCAATCCCCCTAAATACTAATATCTAGTTTTTCAATCCCCTCAGTCGTAGCTGGGAAGAGTTCAAAGCGCTCCATCACATCTCCTTGGAAAGCATGATGCTCACATTCCTGTGACAGATGGAACATAGTTTGACGGGCTGCACCACAATCACATTTAGGTCCTGGTATTTTGCCCCATTTAAACAACAGGTCTGCACAACTGCCAAAACCTATTCGTATTCTATTAACCATTTTCCATACTTTACGTAGTACGTCAAATCCTGAGGGCCTCTTCTTGGTGTTTATCAGGTTCTCGATATCGGGTGGAACTGATTGCATCATATTCACAACCATTCATTCCCTAGAATGAAATTTTGTGATTGCAGGATTTGTGCAGATCTTATTGTTGGATGTCAGGATAGTCCCATGTCAGCCATGTCTTTATGAATGGGCAACTATCTGTTTTCAATGATCTTCCTATATTCACAAAGAAGAGCACCGTGGCTTCAGAGGTGTGGGTAAGCAATGTGGCACAATGTGGGTAGCCAATAGGTCAGAGTGGGTCTATCTGCTGATGGTTCTTATTGTTGTGTTGAGCTGGACATCAAGTTTGTGGGCATGGGGGTTGTTGAGCCACACTGAAGCACCACAGTACTATACATCTATACACCAATTAATCTAAGTGTTGTAGCAGATGCAAGCCAAGTTGTACCACATAATTTTTGGAGAATGTTGTTTCACGTGCATATTTTCACTGCTACAATGGTAAGGTGGTGTTTATAGCTCAAGGTCCTGTCTAGGGGTAATGCCAAGGTACTTAGGTGTATGGTTCTGTGTAAGTCAGGCGCCATTAAGGTAGGCATTAGTTCATGGCTGGCAAGATTGTTATTGAGATGGAAACAGGGGCATTCTGTTTTTCCTGGACTTGGGATAAGCTGCCATTTATGGTAGTAGTCAGCCAAAATTTTGAGGTCCCTAGCCAGTATTTCCTCAGTCCTTTAAATTGATTTGTGCCTTACTGCAATTGCTATGTCATCAGCATAAGCAAACTTCCTGGATATCGTCTCGGGAACATCAGAGCTGTATAGATTGAAAAGAACTGGAGCAAGGACTAAGCCCTGGGGTACACTGTTATTCAGTTTCTTCTGCTTGCTGATTGACTGGCCCATAATTACTCAGAAAGCTCTGTCTCTCAGCATGTTATGTAGGAGTCAAAATAATGTTCTGCAGGGGTAAACTTGTAAAAATTGGTACAACATCCCTCCAGACTGTCATAAGCGGCAGTCAGGTCAACAAAAATTGCTGGTGTCTTAAGACCCTTCTGATACCCTGCCTCAATGAAAATTGTTAAGCTGAGGACCTGGTCTTCACAACTACGACAGGGTCTGAATCCTGCTTGCTCTATAGGGACATGCTTGTTAATCCTGTCACTGATTCTTGTCAGGATTAGCCTCTCGAGGAGTTTATAACAGGAGCTCAGAAGGGAAATAGGTCTGTAACTTTCCACCTGATGTGTTGGTTTTCCAGGTTTCAGTATAGCAACTATGTTTGCTTTCTTGAATTCCCCTGGGAGTCCTCCTGTTCTCATGATGTCAGTAATAAACTTTGCAAGCCACTTCTTAGTGAACGTGCCGCTGTTGATCAGGAACTCATTATGGATGCAGTCGGTGCCTTTCTGCTCTCGGTGCCTTGGAAATCTCGTCAGCACTGAAATCCCCTGACAGCTCACAGTCTTCAAGGCAGGTGTGTTTCAAACTCTGGAGTTATTTTTTTAATCCTGACTGTAAAATCTTGATCCTTTGGAGCCCTAGATAGGGATACCAGTCAGGCAGCTATCTAGTTTGATGTTACCTCTGGATTTCCTTGGAGCACTGGTGGGCTTGCACCTAGTTTTGTCAACAGGCTCCAGGCTTTCCTACTGGAATGTTTGAAATCCAGATTCGCAGTTTCTTTGGTCCATTTTTGTTTAAGTGCAGCATTGAGTTCATGGAGTAGTTCATCTGCTACTTCTGGGTCTTTTCTGTCGAGGAAATTTTGATACAGCCTCTCACTCTGGTCGGTCCAGCCTGGAATATATTCTTTTCGATATCCTCTAAGAATGTACCTTTTTGCCGTAGATATAACAGCTCCAATGAATCAGCAGTAGGTATTATGTGTTGGAGAGACCCATCTAAGTAATCTATCCAGATCTTCACTGAAACCTTTCCAATTCACCCACTTAAAGTTCCAACATGGTCTTAGAAAAGAACTGATAACTGGTATTTGGATCCCTAGCTCAAGGATTACAGGTCCATGCTGACTGTGTGGGAGCACCTCAAGAACACATCTGGTTCTAGACAAGGGCTGACTTGTCCGGTCAGATGAAACAAATGCTAAATCAGGGTTGCCACTGACCTGAAGGTCCCTCTGTCTTTAGCATTGAAAATGAGATGCAAGCCATTTTCTTCAGCCCAGTCAACAAGTTCCTCATCATTCTTATCATTAACCATGTATTTCCAATTTCTATGGTGGCCGTTAAATTCACCAGCATATATAGAAGGATGAGGGTAGGTTGATAGGATATGTATTCACCATGAAACTGCAGGAGGTTTTTAAAAGTTGACAACACGCACTTCTACTACGATTGTGCGGATGTCATCGTGGACATTAGTCAATACCAGCTTCACATTTTCCATGTTGCTTTGGGCATAAGTCACTGTGCCATAGGTATGATGATATGTGATACCAATAACATAATATCCTGCAATTTTTGCTCTTGATTGGCTTGATTTTCATTATCAAGATTTCTTGAACAATAGCTAAATCTATTTTATTGGCCAGAAAGATTTGCTACCAGTACTGGCATTTAGCCTTGCTGATATCCTCAATATTCATTTGGGAGATTCGTATGCAGCCTCCTATACACCTTGTCAAGTAGCCCTGAGAAGGGATGTCTGATTGGTTGATTGCTTCCATGTGTGTAGTGTAGCCAAGAGATCCTACGATTGTTTGGCTGCCAGAAGTTAAGAACATAAGAACATAAGAGAAGCCAATGTTGGATCAGGCCAATGGCACAGTGGCCAAAAATACCAGGTGCCATCAGGAGGTCCAGCAGTGGGGCCAGGACACTAGGAGCCCTCCCACTGTTGGGAGCAGTGTTCCCTCTAAGCTGAGTTAGTGTGAGCTAGCTCACAGTTTTTTAGCCTCCAGCTCACACGTTTTTGTCTTAGCTCAGGAAGGAAGGCTCCAGAGCAAACTAATTTATGCAGCAGCCAAATCGCTTGCTCACGACTTTAATGCTAGTAGCTCACAAAGTAGAATTTTTGCTCACAAGACTCTACAGCTTAGAGGGAACATTGGTTGGGAGTTCTAGCTTTTTAGCGTTATCCAAGATGTATCATGAGGAGGCGAGCTAGAATTTGCCAGTGGATGCAGCCATGGGCTTAAATGACTTTAAAAGGGGATTTGGCAGATTCACGGAATAAAAGTCCACCAGCAGCGACTAGCCAGAGTGACTAAAGGGATCCTCTAAATTCAGAGGCATACCAGTGCTCTGCATACCAGTGAAAGGCTTTGGTCTATTTGTTGGCCTTCCAGGGGAACTCATTGGCAGGGCCACTCATTCTGCGTGGAACAGAATGCCGGACCTGATGGATCACTTGTCTGATCTAGCACAGCTCTTATGTTTTTGTGGTTATCAGAGATTACATTTAGAAAAACAGTCTCAAGTGTCTTCTTAAAATAGAGCAGTCTTCCATGAACTCTGTAATAGGCAACCTGGGAGCAAGAGCTAAGAATACATTTCCCACCTCAGTACCTACTTTAGTAATATGAAAAGACAGTCAGCTGCAAATATTATCTTCTCTGCTGTGTTTATTTTAATGTTGGATAGGCATTAAAAAAAGACCACAAGATTCCAATCTGGGCTGTGCAACATGAAGTATCCTTGGTCTGAAGTAAAAATATCTCTATGATTTGAGGGCATCCATTTGACCCCCCCCGCCCCTCCATCCACAAAGAACATCTGCAAGAGGACACAAAAAGGTCCTTCTACCTCCTCCCACTTATGTCTCTGCCTAGTCTGAACTCTTCAGTCATTAGAAGTTTGCTGAGTAGTGATGCTTCTGAAATTTAAATCAAATCATCACCAAGGTAGAGATTCAAGTACACTCTCGGGGCAGCGCATGAATCATGCAAATGTGACCTTTACGAAAAGGAGTGTTTGGCAGACGGGATTTTTTTAAAAAAGGTCTCTTCCTCATCAAACCAACCAAAAAATTATCTACCAGTACAAAAATTAACCAAATCACTAAAAATGTCCTTTGTCCTATTCAAGGCCCAAATGAACCCTTTAGGAAGAAGAAACACATGCAAATCAAATGCCCCAATCATTTTAAAAATGCGACTTGAGGAACAAATTGCCTCTCCCACCATCCGTATTATAGCTTGCTAGCATGCACACAAAAAAAGAAGAAGCCTGTTTAGAACTCTCAATTAAAAGCTCAGTTGTTTTGAGCATTTGCAGATGTTCCCCATAGTTGGTGACTTAATTATGGCTCAAGCTGTGAGGAGATTGCCATCACCATCCACAAGATTTTGCCACTCAGTTTCTAGCTCTGCACACAGCTCCCTGTGTCTCCTACTAGCTTCCTAGATGTTAGTTACGAGACTCAAGGCAGCAGGTGAACAGTGATAACAGCTTTATTTGAACATGAAGTCAGAAGAACCAGAACGAGACGAACAACTGAGCAACAGGCTCCTTTTTAAACAGTCAGGGCTTGGCAAGCCACACCCACATGTCAGATAACATCCAATCATATTCAGTACATAAAGACCAATCAGTTTGCTTCCCTCCAGAACTTCCCTTGTTCTGATAGGCTGGTTTACAATACCATGCTTAGACTCAAGCTCAATACATTCATACATTCTGTTCCATACATAACAATCCTCCCCCTAAGATGAGACAACCCTTGAACTGCTTGACTCGTTGGGATTGTCTTACATTTACTGTTGGAGGGGTAGGAGGAAAAACTTTGGGCTCCCTGTGAGTGAGTTCGGTTTGATCCCTAATGGGACTAAGTCTCTGTGGCCGATTCCCATAGTCGTGGCTCTGCTCGCCCTCGACTATGCCTGGGGGTTCCAGTGCTTGGAAACCCTCAGTCTGTTCGGAGTCCGGAGACTCTACCTGACTGTCTGAGTCAGGTATGTCGGCCACCTGGGGAAGGAAATCAGGGACTCTGTCAGCCCACCGTTTGCGCAACTGATCGACATGGCGCTTCATGATCCGACCATTCTCACAGTATAATGGCGGGACCCTAAGACATAAGTTACTGTGGCTGGTAACCATTAGTGCCCGCTTCCATCGTTCCTGGCATAAACACTTCCCCCTTCAACAAACACCCGGGGTTGGTCAGTGGACTCACTGCTCGGCAGCCTGGCTGATGTTAAGTCCAGGTGCATATAGTCTAACAACATAGTCAGTCGCCGACCCATTAGCATCTCGGCCGGACTCCGCCCAGTCACGGAGTGTGGCGTGACGTTGGTGTAGGAGGAAAGATGCCACCTTCTGGCCCCAGTTTCCTTGTACCAAGTGGCCCAAAGTCTCCTTTGTGGTCCGCACCATCCTTTTGGCTTGCCCGTTGGTTGCCGGGTGGAATGGTGCGGACATGCTATGGGCAATTAGGTTTGCCGCCAAAAATTCTCCGTGGAGAACTCCGTGGCGGTAAAGCATGTCCTGTTGTCAGACACCAGTGTTTCTGGCAACCCGTGTGTAGCAAACAGGTGATGTAAAACATTTATTACAGTTTGTGCTGTCATCTTTGTTGTGGGGACCACCTCGAGCCACATAGAATAAGCGTCCACTAAAATGAGGAAAACTTGGCCCTGAAAGGGGCCCGCAAAATCTACATGCACCCTGGACCAGGGGTGGTGACACTTTTCCCACTGGGCCACTGGTGCATGTGGGGGATCAGGCTGGGACAACTGGCATTCCTCACATTTCTGGACCCAGGACTCTATGTACGCGTCAATTCTTGGCCTCAAAGGAGGTCTAGAAGTCATCTGTACATGGCTGGCCAAAAATTATATTCTTGTCAGGGAGACTTACTTCAGAACCCACGTCTAGGCTTTGAGTGTGTGGACAAGCTTGAAGCAGACGCAGTGGCAGAAATTGGGGCAACTCAAATCCCTCCCTAAACCCCACCCTCCTCGGGCTCCACCCCCAAATCTCCAGGTATTTCCCAACCTGGAGCTGGCAACCCTAATTTAATAGTCTGAGACTTTTCTGAGCCCGCAGTAGATAACCCAACAGTACACACAATTTTTTCCTGCGGTGTGTGTGGGACTGATTCTCTCCACACTTAGAACAGCAATATCGGGCACGTGGATTATATGTACTTGTTCAGAGTGGTAGCTGCTAAAACATATCTTGGCAAACTGCCCAGTCATTGTCCAATAATTGCATTTGTCTGCTTTTTGCCGGACAGCTTGGATAGCTAGCCAGGTGCTGTGTACAGCCACACAGGAGACATATTTCCCTGGCTTTTGAACTGGCTCATTTTCCTGCATTGGAAGGGAGGCTTACAGAAAACTTTTGGGGAGGAAGAAGCGGATGAACTGCCCCCTCACAGACATTCTGACTGCCGGATTGAATTAATACCTGGAGCCAAGCTCCCCAAAGGGAAGATTTACGCAATGGGGCCAGCAGAGAGAGCTGAACTGAGGAAGTTCATTGATAAAAACCTAGAAAGAGGATTTATTAGACCCGCCTCTTCCCCATTCGCAGCCCCTGTACTATTCCGCAAGAAAAAAGACGGGGGGCTTCGTCTATGCACGGACTACCGTGGTTTGAACGCGGTATCAGCTACCAACGCATACCCAATGCCCTTGATTAAAGATTTACTAGCAGAGGCCTCGAAAGGGAAAAATTTTTCCAAACTTGATTTGCGGGATGCTTACTTCCGTGTTTGCATAAAGAAAGGGGATGAAGCGAAGACCGCGTTCAACACGCCATTGGGGCAGTTTGAGTATCTGGTTATGCCCTTCGGTCTTCAAGGCGGGCCAGGGGTGTTCATGAACTTGATAAATGAAGTGTTGCATAAACATTTATTCAAGGGGGTCCTTGTTTATCTAGATGATCTGTTGGTGTACTCCCCCGACCTCCCTTCGCATGTGAAATGCCCTTCGGTCTTCAAGGCGGGCCAGGGGTGTTCATGAACTTGATAAATGAAGTGTTGCATAAACATTTATTCAAGGGGGTCCTTGTTTATCTAGATGATCTGTTGGTGTACTCCCCCGACCTCCCTTCGCATGTG
>NW_015175418.1:264521-264685 GCF_001447785.1 Gekko japonicus
CAAATCGTAAGTTAAGCAAAACTCAAGTGAAAAAAAGCGCACTAAACCTTGGTAGTAATTGGAAGCGCCTAAGTTTGAAGCATTGGGGAGAGGAATTCAAACACCCCCTTTTTTCTTTGAGCAAACTTTAAAAACGGTTCTAAATCAGAAATAAAAGACTTTGA
>NW_015175418.1:265173-276471 GCF_001447785.1 Gekko japonicus
AAATGAGGACTTAAAAGAACTCTTGGCGGCTGCCTTGGCCCCATTAATGGATTACAAACAAGAAGATTTAATAAAAGAGATAGATGTGGCCTATAGGACTTCTCCGGATTTTATAAAGAAAAATAAATTACTGTCAGCAAGCTGTCATGTTTGATCCATTGTATATATGCTTCACGTGTCAGGACCTCTTACCCTGCATTGCTTTCTGTATTAACTCATATGTTGATAGTTGTTGCCTAGTGACCCTTGCGCATGCTCATAAACGGCAAGCTTGTTAGCGAAACGCAAAAACACTTCAAGGGCAGGTGGGAGATAAGGAAGATCGCTTTTGTCTACTGCTATCGCTCAGAGCCTGGGAACTACGATGTTTTGGAATATCCAGACCGTTATGATTCCCATTACTTTGGCGCTGTTCTTCCCGGGCGGGAAAGTATCTCATTGGTATAGAGTCTGTTTGAACTTTGTTCATGTTACCTGCTTGATGTATTGTACGCCATTCTAAACAGAAACCTTGTTAGTGAAACATCCGTTAATAAAGTCATCCTCGTGACTGAGAAGTGACTGACGTTGATCGATGGTACCCTCACAAGGGTCTGCATTGACCCTTTGTACTGTGCCTCCTGCATCCAGGCTCATTATCTAGCCTTTAAAAAAATATTATTATTATTATTTATTTTCCAGAACAGTTTGTACATAAACATACAAGAATAACATGAACATTCGCTTGTCATTCCTACAGAGAAACCTTCAGTCCCACTCAGAGGCTTTTAGGCTTCAGAGAAATAAGAATAAAACCAACAAATGGTGATTGCATCCCTTGGGCAATGCTGTTATTATTTTACATTAGAACCCATTTTTGGTAATGAGTATTTGCAGGCATTATATCCTGTGAGGTAAGAAATGAGAAGATTGGGAACCAGGTTGATTCAAATTTGAGGTTAGAAGACCGTGAGGTTTGAGCTCTATGAATTCTGTCTGCTATCTTGGCCATCACAAACTGATCCCATATTTTCTCATGCCAGGCGGTTAACGTTGGAGGGGATGGTGACTTCCAACATGATGCTATCGTCAGACGTGCTGTGGCAAGAAGCAGTGAAATTATTTCCTTGTTCCTGGCATCTATATCAGTACTCCAATGGTTTAGTAGAAAAACTTCAGGCTTAAAATTAAGATCTATCGAGGTTATTTCCGTGATCTCTTTTCGGACTCCGTCCCAGAAATTACTTAGTTTTGGGCAATCCCACCAGCAGTGTAGGTAGGTACCGATCTTCCCACAACCTTTCCAATAGCGCGAATCATTGTTTGTGTTCATTTTCTGTAGTTTATAAGGTGTAATGTACCACCTTGAAAACAATTTAAAGAATTGCAGCCGGATATTATAGATGTTTGAGTGATATTATCTAGCCTTCTGCAAGAGCTGTCTCAGTTTGGGCTGGAAGGGTTATGGCTTTTCCCAGTGAGAAGTCTGATTCTAGAAGCAAGCATTCTCTTATACGAGGCAGAGTTGTTTTCTCAGTAAACTGATCTCTAATCGTGTCATCTACCATATTTTTAACATCACGGGACAACCTAGGAGCAGCAGTAGATGATCGAGTTGGTTCCCCGGGTTTCTGTTTTCGCGGGCGAAATTTGTAGCAATTCACTGCCACATTCACTTTGGGCACAAAAAATCCTTCAGTGCCCTGGCTGCAGTCTCATACTCACCATCCGTAAGGGGGAAGGTATGGAAAATGCATTGCCCTTCTCTTCCAAGAAAGTGGAGAAGCAGTGCACAACTCACTTCAGAGAACTCTGCATAACATACAGATTACAAGTGAGAACCCGCAATATTTGCTGGGGGGTCACTCTCCTTGTCTCTCCACTGCATCCTTGGGGCCACTGTGGCTTTTGCCCCCCCCCCCGCAACAGCTCCGGTAGGCCCAGACCAGCTCCTGGCTTCAGCCTGCTGCAGCTTCTCCCCCCACCATTGCCACTGCCGATCCCGGGACTGCTGTGGCTTTCTCCCCACCCATTACTGATCTGAGCCCCTCCCAGCCTCCACCCCTGGGCCCCCTGTCATCTCCAAGCCCCCCCCCCCGTCACCAGCAACTCTAGCAGCCACAGCTTATTTCCCCCACAACAACTTTTAGCTTCTGCTGCTGGGCCAGGTTCCTCCACCCAATCCCTGCAGCGACTGCTGCCTCTGAACTCACTGCAGTTACCCCACTCCAGTGCCACTGCTCTTGCATCTGGGCCCAGCTTCCTCTCTGCCACCAGATCCGGTCACCATCACGGGTAAGGGATCCTTTACTCCACTTAGCTTTATTGCCTCCCCATTGCTGCCACTGGGCCTGCCTCCCCCCCCCCCCCCCCCGCCCCAAACAGTCCAGAAGATCCTGGTGCCTAAAGATTGTGCTTTTCATGACAGCGATGTTACAATAAAAGACAGAGTTTTAATGGGAAACTGTAGAGAAATTACTCCAGGAGGAAGAACTCACATTAGAGGAATCACTAAAAATAGCACGTGCATAAGAAATGTTTAGAGCACAAATGAAAATATTACCAAATAAATCACAAGAAGTGCATGAAATTAAGGCAGAAGCGAAGTGATACAAGCAGGAAAACAGATCAACGGGGGACTCTTCAGAAGTACGTTTCTGGACAAGGAAAGACAAAACAATGTATAAAGAAATACAGCAAAGGGGAGGAATGCCCAGCATGTGGGAAATTTTGTTATAAATGAAAAAAAAAAAATCACCCAGCTATGCCTTGCAGAGAATAAAGCCTCGAAGGAAGTGAATGAGCTACAAAAAGGAGAGGGACCTCTGGAGACATATAGCAGCACAGATACACTAATTTGGCCGCAGTCACAAATGCAGAAGAGAAGGAAAATGAAACAATCGTGGATGTAAAACTAGGCAAAAATGAGAAAGTGATTCAGTTCAAAATAGATTTGGGAGCTGATGTTAACTGCATGCCAGCCCAAACATATCACAAGCTGCTATCAGATGTAAATTTGGAAACAACTGGTTTACCAGCCTTGACAGGATGTGAGGGATATCCATTAAAGGTGTTGAGACACTGTACCCTAAGGTGCAAGCCCAATTAATTTATGCATACCCTTACATTTTGCATTATGGAGGAAACAAGTAAACAACTGAACCTGATACATATTGTGAGACTAGTGACTAGTGAACACACAAGACACAGAGTTAAATAAACAAAAAGTGAAGGACCAATTCTCAGATGTATTTACAGAACTAGGCTGCATACCAGGATTGTACCCAATACAGCTGAAACCAGATGCAAAACCTGGCACACATGCACCAAGAACAGCACCAACTGCTCTTAAGAAGAAAATTTAGAAACAATTTAAGTAAATGGAACAAACTGGAGTTGTAGTAAAGTAAATTGTGAGGATGAAAGCCTTGGCACGAAGTTACGTGTGGTGGCCAGGCATGGATGGGGAAATAGAGGCCTGTGTCAAGCACTGCCAGGTCTGTCAAGAAACCCGACCGGAGCCTCCCAGGGCACCAGTGCAGCAGTGGGAATCCACCCAGAAATCATGGTCCCAGCTACACGTGGACTTTGCAGGCCCCTTCCAAGGGCAAATATTCTTCATTTTGATGGACTCGTACACCAAACGGTTGGAGGTGGTGCTTGTCATCTCCATTGCCTCCAAGGCAGCGATCTGGACCCTCCAACGGATTTTCAGCACACAGCCTACCCAACACAGTCGTTGTTAAGTATGCAACTCAACAACGAAGTAAGTAATAAGTGATTCAGCTTTATTAACGAACGAGAACTTCCAAGATCACACAACATCTGACGACACACCACAAAACAACAGTGGAGCACAGCTCCTTTTAAACTCTCCCGGGCTGGGGTAGCCACGCCCTCTCATTGTTAACATCCAATCACATTGTAAAGATAACATCCAATCATTTGTCTTCCCTCCAGCACAGACTCTTACATTTCATTGGTTACATAACATGCTTCAGCCAATGGTGTTGTTTCAGCTTAGAATCCGGCTGAGGTCTCAAGCTTAACATAGGTTTAGATGGAGTGAATACACAACAGTCATGATGGACAACGGAACAGCCTTCACTTCAGGGGAGTTCCAGGAATTTATGGGCCGCTACCTCATCAGGCACATCCGCTCTGCTTCCTTTCACCCAGCCACCAACGGGCAAGCAGAGAGGATGGTGCAAATGATGAAGGATCCCTCTGGTGGATGGTCCACAGAGACTGGGACCATAGACTTGTGGCTTTCATTTTTGGCCACCGAGTGACCCCGAGCACCACCACTGGCCACAGCCCCATGGAACTCCTCATGGGCAGGTGCCTAACCACCCAACTGGACAGGCTGCACCCAGATTGGGCCCCAGAGCACCACCCATCTCCAGAGAGCCAAGAGGCACCCAGAGGATTTCCCCCCAGTGACTCCGTGTCAGAGTCGGGCACCGTCCTGCTATGTAAATGACTCTGCCGAATGCTTGTTTGATCTTTCAGCTCAATCTGCCATAAACCCAGAGAAAGAGAGATGAGAAGGGGGAAATGTAATCTTAGATGTTTTAATCAGTCTGAACAAAGAATCTCTCTGTATATCACTACCCTTAGTTTTAATAAAGCTTTTCTATAAAAGACTATGAGACGACGAGTTGATTGAACCAGGAGCCTGACATCCACCAACCAGCAGGTCCCCCAGACACCGGCGCAGGATTCGGTGAGAAATGGGTCTTCCCTGTTTTTTGCTACTGTGACTGTACTGAATCCCGACGTGAGCACTTCCATCCGAGTGCGTGCCCTCATAGACTCCGGGTGCTCGTGTGACCTCATCAGCCCCTTGTTAGTAACTGGACTCGGGGCTGCACTTGTAAAATTAAGTGAGCCAGTAGTATTTTCCCAGTTGGATGGCACCACGATGCAGTCGTGCCAATATCAGACTGTAAAATTGCCCATTTGGGTGGGGGGGGGACACTGGGAACTACAAAGCTTCATAGTGCATCCCACGGCTCAGTTCCCGATGGTACTTGGGAAACCCTGGTTTCCTAGACCCCCGGTGCAAGGCACACCAGTGGGACCCAAAATGGGGGGCAGTTTAGGCTAACAGCAGAGCCAAACCAGGTGCCGGAGTAAGTGTGCTTGGCGTGAGAGGAGCTGAAAGCCATCCCCCCCCCCAAGTATCGTGACTTAAGGAAAGTCTTTGAAGAGAAAAAAATGAATGAATTACCTCCACATCGGAATACTGACTGTACTATAGAAATCCTCCCGGGGCACAAGATGCCGAAGGGGAAACTGTACTCTATGAACTCCTCAGAGCGGGAGGAAACTAAGGAGATTCATAGATAAAAACCGGGAACGAGGTTTCATCCGCCCAGCTAAGTCATCGTTCACTGCCCCTGTTTTATTCAGGAAGAAAAAGGACGGGGGCTTGAGATAGTGCACCGATTTCCTGAATACCGTCTCCATGTCAAATGCCTACCCCCTCCCCCTGATCAAAGACTTGCTTGCCGAGGCAGTGACGGGGTGATTTTTCACCAAGCTGGACCTACGCGATGTGTATTTCAGGGTGCGCATCTGGGAGGGGGATGAATACAGGACAGCGTTTAACACGCCGCTAGGGCAGTTTGAATACTTGGTGATGCCTTTTGGATTGAGTGGCGGGCCGAGAGTTTTTATGAACTTAATAAACTAGGTGCTACACAAGCATCTGTTCAAAGGGGTGGTGGCGTATTTAGATGATGTGCTTGTGTACAAGCAAGATATGGACTCACATGTGAAACTCATGCGCGAGAACCACCTCTATGCTAAACTATCTAAATGCGAGTTCCACAAGACAGAGATCGAGTTCCTAGGCTACTGCATAACCCAGCAGGGGCTGGGGATGGATCCAGGAAAGGTCCAGGATGTGTTGGGGTGGGAGGACCCCCAGACACGGCGGCAACTGCAGAGTTTCTTAGGATTTTGCAATTTCTATAGAACCTTCCTCCAGAGCTTTGCACAGGTAACTCTGCCCCTAAGGGACTTGTTGAAAACCAAGGGGAGGGGCCCAAGCACAGTTAGAGGTTCATGCAAACTGCACTGGACCCAGGAGTGCCAACAGGCATTCGAGGCACTGAAGACATTGTTCACCTCCGAACCAATTTTGCATCATTCTGACGAGACTAAACAATTTATTGTCCAAGTTGATGCATCGGACCTCGCGATGGGCAGCGCCATCTTACAGAAAGGCCCCGATGGAAAGTTGCACCCGTTGGCTTATGTGTCCAAAAAGTTCTCAGGGGCCAAATGCAACTGGGCAGTGTGGGACAAGGAAGCAGCAGCAGTGCGTTTGGCTTTATGCACCTGGCGCCATTGGCTGGAAGGGGCAAGGGTGCTGTTTGAGGTGTGGACAGATCATAAGAATTTGGAAGCCCTCCGTATGCCTAGAAGGCTGAATGCAAATAAGGTCAGATGGGCAGAATTCACGATTAAGTACCTGCCAGGTAAGGCGAACTTCCTTGTTAATGCTCTGTCACGTTTGCCGCAACACGCGAGTCAGAGGGAGGAGGTGATGGACACTATTTTCTCCCCAGTGCAATTGGGCGGGGGGGTGTGTGGTCCATCTCACTCGCAGCAAAGCAAGGGAGGGGGAGACCAGCCGAGCGGGCAAGGCCTCCACTATTTGGTCCGATGGAAGGAGTTTGGTCCGGAAGAGAATGAATGGGTGGCCGCGCGTCATGTGCGCGCCCCTCACCTTGTTCGGAGGTTCCATAGGGCATTCCCTGACAAACCGGGGGGGGGAGGTCCTGTTTAGGGCGGGCAGTATGTCAGAGTCGGGCACCGTCCTGCTATGTAAATGACTCTGCCAAATGCCTATTTGATCCTTCAGCCCGATCTGCCATAAACCCAGGGAAGGAGAGATGAGAAGGGGGAAATGTAATCTTAGATGTTTTAATCAGTCTGAACAAAGCATCTCTCTGTGTATCACTACTCTTAGTTTTAATAAAGCTTTTCTATAAAAGTCTATGAGACGATGAGTTGATCGAACCAGGAGCCTGATATCTGTCTACGCGAGGAACGTTTCCAGCAGTCCTGCCTGGATTCCCACCAAGGTCATCCGAATTACTGGACCCCTATCCTACGAGGTGTCTACTGATGACAGTTAGGTCCTTTGTAGGCACATAGACCAGCTCCACTGCCGTCTCCTCCCAGCTGAACCAGAGTTGTTGTCAGCGGTCTCAGAAGATTACGATGCCGAGCTGCCATGGCCACAGGAACCAGAGCCCGTGAGGGAGCTTCCAGTGGGCAGTGAACAGCCAGACAGTGAACAGCAGGTGCAGCACCTGAGCAAGCAGACACAGACTGTCTTGATGTCATGCCAATGCTGCTACCGTCTGCCAGCATCATACCAGCAATGTTGGACTCAACCCAGAGACTGCAACCCCTCTGAACTGTGATGTTCAACCCGTGAACAATGCAAACCAGCCTACTTAAGAGACTTTGTTTGTTAAGAAGCTTTGGAACATAGGGGGGAGGGGTGTTATGTATTGAGACACAGCTGTTCCTCAAGCTGTACTATTTAGAACAATAGCTCACCAGGATCCTGGAGTAAACCAATAGATAAGTAGTGTAATGTAAATAGCCTATCACTGGGAGTGGGTATGTGTTGGGTGTGGTGTTCGCATGCTTTATAAGCAGGGCTCAAGCCCTGCTAGTTGTCCTTGTAGTTCACTGAAATCACTTGATAAACTGGAGCTGATCACTGCAATGCATCTAGAACACAGTATTTAACAGAATCAGAGGAAATTCTCAGAGCTGGAATTTGAGAGCAGTACCACAGAAGGATTGAAATTGTGTTCTATTTCCCATTCCTGCTCAACAAAGCAAGTGTGCTCCTCCTCCTTTTCCTTCTCCCACTCTGCTTGCCCCCAAACAACAAACCAAGAGAGTGAGAGTGGTACTCAAACAGGTCACCGTATTTCTTAACAGAGGAAGCAAAGGCAAGGGACTCTTATGCAAATCATCTGCTTGTCCCAGCCTCTCTAGACAAAATCCCCAACAAATCACTGCTGTGACCTCAGTTGGAATTATTTTTTTTTACTTCAGGGCTGTTCACTTACCGGTGAATGATACGATAACTCTGCAGGTAGTCAAGGGCCAGGGTCAGCTCACAGATATACAGCTTCACTGCTGCTTCATTAAATTGGACATTCTGATGCAAATGATAGCGTAAGTCTCCTCCCATTAACAGGTCCACCACCATGAACATGTCTTCTTCATCCTGGAAAGAATACCTGGAGGAATAATTGAGGAAATGAGACCCTATTGGCTGTAGAAGTCCCGACTCCAAATAAAGAGGTGCAGAAAGTGGGGATACATTCAAAAGAAGAAGAATAGATTGAATTTATACCCCACCCTTCACTCAGAGTCTCAGAGTGGCTTACAAACTCCTTTCCCTTCCCCTCCCCACAACAGACACCCTGGGAGGTAGGTGGGGCTGAGAGAGCTCTATCAAGAACTGTCCTTGAGAGAACAGCTCTGACAGAACTATACCTTGCCCAAGGTCATCCAGTAGCTGCCTGTGGAGGAGTGGGGAATCAAACCCAGTTTAGAGTCCGCGCACTTAACCACTACACCAAACTGACTCACCAAAAGGTAATCCCCCCCCCCATGCAAGACATTATTCTTCTCAACATCATTAGACATTCACTAATATACGTGGATCTTGGAGGAAATATTCAAATCTAAGAATGGCAGTTCCAGATGGCAAAAATACTAGTCTGAGATCTCACTAGCTTTTATAAGTATATTAATTCTCAAAATGGCCACATCTGTGGATACAAATCCAGAGACTGGAGCCCAGAACAGACAAGAAAGTTCTTTCAAGAAGTCTGAAAAATTCCCCAGGTTTACAGAAAAATCTGAAATCTAAAAACAAAAATACATGGGGGGTCAACCCTCCCCCTCAAAAAAATACTAGAAGAAGCACCTGTAGCTTTAAGAAACAAATGCCCGCTCAGTGATGTTGTGGAGGTTGCTAGGCAACCACAACAGCATTGCCAGCCTTCAGGTCTTGGCTTCTATCAGTAAAAGGCAGGTGGGAGAGGGCAGGGCTCTTCTAAGTGCCTTGTAAAGAGGAATCATCAGGTCCATGCCCTGCGGTAACCACTAGGCAACTTGTTACCATGCAATTTGCAGGACTCGCCCATGCGTAATTGCTCGCTACTGTTCAACAGCACCAACCTCATTATAGCCAGTGTGGTGCTGCGGTTATTAGTATCTGTGAAACCCAGATTTGAATTTGAATCCCCACTCTGCCATGGATGTTTGCTGGGTGACTTTAGGCCAGTCACACACTCTCAGAGTAACCCATCTCATGTGGTTGTTGTGAGAATAAAATGGAGGAAAGGAGAACAATGTAAGCTGCTTTAGGTCCCCACTGGGGAGATATGTAGAGGAATAAATGAAAAAGGGGCAGCTAAAAGGTTGGTTGGTGAGTGGGAAGAGAAAGCATGGAAAAGGGGGAGGATATGGGGTCTGCCTGTTGGAGGAAATAATGGGGGAGGGGAAAGAGAGATGCTCCCTGCAAGTCCTTGCAGGTCCCCCACTTGGTTTTTCCAAATTGGTTTTTAGTTTCAGAGATGGTTTCATGTGCCACCCATGTGCATCATGGAAAAACTTTTTTTTTTAAAAGTTACATCTTCATATAATACATTTGTACACCTGTGTTTCTCTTTGGACCTAAAGATAAAGCCATCTGAAATGGAAATGTGTTTCTTTTAACTTTGATACAACAGAGACCTGCTTTCCAACCACCTGTATGCATGCAGTAACACACATGGACATGCATGTGCGCACGCACATGCACACACAGAGTATGCATGCACAAACCCCCCCCCCCCCCCAAGATTCTTAGATTATCCTCAAATAAAAGGAGCTAGTAACTAGAAGGGAAGAAATGGGATATTTTTAAATAAAAACAAGAACCAGACTGAGTCATTTGTACTACAGCACTTTGACTGGTTCAACCCCAGGCAACTGAGGCATCTCTCCTTATATATAATTGTAAAGTGGGGTGGCACTTTCTGAACATTCCACACGCTCCTAAATCAGTTGACTTCATGATGTGTCACTCAGAAGCTGTCCCTATCCACTGGCTGCATTGCCTGCCTCCAACATTCTAAACAGTTTGCTGTTCTTCTCCCCCCCATAGCCAGTCGGAACACAGAGGTCATTTGCATATGTGGCCTGATTGGCCTTTGCCTCTAACATTCTAAACAGTTTGCTGTTGCTGTTGGGAGTCAACCCTGGCGATCAATGGGGTGACAGATATCGCAGCCAGATCGCCCTCATTGAATGTGTCCTGAGGTAAAATACTATAATGATTCCTTGTTTGAGAGTGTGTGTGTCCCTTTAAATGTTTGATAGTAACTAGTGTGCTGTGATTGGTGGATGGCAGAGTGTGAGAGGAGTTATTCTGTGTGGATCTGTGTGGGTGTGTCAGTGAGAGATTGGAGAATGACAGTTGGAATAATGACAGTTGGAGAAAAAGCAGTTGATGTTGTGCAGTTGGATTTTCAGTCAGTGAGAGGTCTGACAGTGCTGTGTGGAGTCAGAGAGAGAGCACGAGCTGAAAGTTCTGAGTGGAATCAGTTCTATGTGAAGTCAGTGCTGTGTGGAGTCAGAGAGAGAAAGCAGTATATATCTGTAAAGTGAAACTACAGTTCTTAAAGAGAGTTAAAGATACAAAGAGAATAGCCTATGTGATACAGTTGACATACATACTTACACATACCTATTTCCTAAACAGTTACAGTTTAAACAACCTCTTAATTTGTTCTTTCAATAAATCCTTTTTATTTAAGTTTATCCCAGAAGCCTGATCCATTATTCCTCAGGACCACATAGATCCTCGAAAGCCAAGACCCTGGGTCACAATACCAAAACCAGAAGCAGAGAGGGGAGTTGGAATTTAGAAAATGCCTGGTGGCAGCCAGAACTACCTATTTTATAAACATAAAGTTTAATTTAAAGTAAAATCTAGTCGTCCCCAATAGGAGGTCATCACAAATACATATTCCAATTTTCCCTTAAACAGTCACTGGAGTTGCCAATCTCCCTGTGGGGCCTGAAGATCTCGCAGAAATAACTGTGTTCCCCAGTCACAGCATATCTTCTCCCCTACAGAGAGCCAGTTTGGTGCAGTGGTTAAGTGCGCAGACTCTAATCTGGGAGAACCGTGTTTGATTCCCCACTCCTCCACTTGCACTTGGCTGGATGACCTTGGGCAAGCCAGTCCTGATAAGAGCTGTCCTTGAAAAAGAGCGGTTTCTG
>NW_015175418.1:276573-294278 GCF_001447785.1 Gekko japonicus
TATACCCTGCTGAGGTCCATTTCCATCCAAAATCCTGCCCTCCCCAGGCTCTACCTCTCAAATCTACAGGTATTTCCCAACCCAGAGTTGGCAACCGTGTAATTGGCTATGGAACCACTTTCCAGACTCTTGGAACGCAGAAAACATGGCACAGGAGGAGGTGCTTTTCTACCTTAGCTGCCACTGCATAGCCCCAAATTAACATAAGCCAACCTCCAGGCAGCACCTGGAGATCTCCAGCTATTACAACTGATGTCCAGATGACCAAGATCAGTTCTCCTGGAGACAATGGCTGCTTTGGGCAGTGGACTCTATGGCATTATACCCTGCTGAGGTCCCTCCCCACCCCTCTTCTTCCCAGGCTCTACCCCTCAAATCTACAGGTATTTCCCAACCCAGAGTTGGCAACCCTGTAACTGGCTATGGAACTGCTTTCCAGACCCTTGGAACACAGAAGATATGGCATAGGAGGAGGTGCCTTTCTACCTTAGCTGCCACTGCATAACCCCAAATCAACATAAGTCAGGGATGGAGGGAACCATACCTGTTACCGTGAGGCTGTCCTCCCATACTACCCACTTGGGGCAGCAAAATGACTTGAGACAGACCTGCCTTATAGCTAAGCAGAAGGAAATAAACATGGCTCACCTCCCTCTATTTTCCCCTTCCCTCCGCTGCCCCACCAGCCACAGCTGGGACACTCACTTGGAGCTTCCTTCTAGAGCTCGTTGTATTTCTTCCCACAACGGGCCTTACTCCTAGTAGTTGCCATAATTGCAATTATAGTATTAGTACTGGGTGATATGGATAAGAAGCCCCCATTCTCTTTTCCCGGGTGCCTCCCCATTTTTTAACAGGATGATTTGTTGTATCCCCCCCCCCCACAACTGTTGTGGAACAGAAGTGCAGCTTCTCTGGTGTGGACAGTCCACGTACTGCTATGCCCGGGAATGATGTTCATTTCAACACACCTCAAAGGCAGGTGTGTTGAAGTGCCTTTATGCAATTCTCCCCAACTCCCATCTGGCTCTTCCAGTTCACTGTGACCCCCCTGCATGACTACAGCTGCCTTTTCCTCATTGGCATTAGAGTGACCTTGAGGAATGGCCCAGTTTTGTAGCTCTTTGTAAAGTTCAGAGCAGGGAAGTGACGGCTGCCACAGCCCCCATTTTAAAGTTTCCACTGGCACTATGCCATTATTAAGAATCGGTGCCGTTTCCCAGCATGTGGTTTTTGAGGAGAAAATCTGAATCTGAGAGGAAGAGTTTCGGTTTTCTAGCTGCCGTTATCTGAGTGCAGTCTTATTGGGGGGGGGAGGGATATTGGGTTAGTGAACTTGATGCTTAATAATAGTGCAACGAATAGTGATAGAATGTCAGTGTTCCCTCTAAGCTGTTGACTGCTGTGAGCAAAAATTCTGTTTTGTGAGCCAAAAAATCTACTAGCATAAAAGTTATGAGCGTGGCTATAATGGAGAATTGATCCTGGGGTATTTGGGACTCCCCCCCCCCCCGTTTTTGGAAGTAGAGGCACCAAATTTGCAGCATAGCTGCTGGTGCCCCCCCCCAATCCCAAAGTTTCCAAAAGATTTCTCCAAGTTGTGCAGCTTGGAGAAGGCAGGCATTTAAAGGGACAGTGCCTGCCTTCTCCAAGCCATGTGCCTCTGCTCACCTCCCCCCCACCTTCGCCACTGTGGCTAGTTTAGCCTAACAGGGGCAGGTGTGCCCATCCAGTGTTAGGCTAAACTGGTTGCAAGCTTTTTCAGCTATCTCTTTCGCCCCCCCCCCCCGGAAGCAGAGGGGAGTGAAACTGGTCCCTGAAATGGCTGCCAGCCATTTAAACCTGACAGCTCAATGGGTCTGCCCATCAGCTGTTAGGTTTAAATGGCTGGTAGCCATTTAACCCATCCATTTTGCTCCCCCTGCTTCCAAATAGGGGGAGAGAAATGGATCGTTGAAATGACTTGCATCCAGTTTAACCCAGCAGGTGTGCCTGTCTGCTGTTAAGGTAAACTGGCTGCAGGCCTTTGTAGCGATCTGTTTTGCTCCCTCCCCCATTGTAAGCCATGGTCAGAATAGAACTGCCCTCTCTGCAAAGAGGAAAATTCAGGAGGTCAACGATTTTAGTGGTGCAATACCTGTTGACAGGTCTTTTCTGCATTCTCATTTTCCTCACTTGTGCGTTCCTGTTGCTTCAGGTTTTTTTCTCTCTTTTTCACACATATTTTGCTCCCTCTAGAGGTCGATTCAATATTACATCGCTTCATGGCCAGCATAAATACCTGCAGTTTAAATCTGCAGGGAGATGTGCTGGACACAAAGCAATATGCAATTGACCACTAGAGGTAGCAAAACAAATGCAGACCAAACCCCCCCCCCCCCCAAGCAACAGGAACACACAAGTGAGGAGAATGAGGATGCGGAACAGCCCGTGTAGATCTTCCAGTGCAATGCTGCTTGCAACTTATTCGGGAACAGTGTCAACTAGTTTGCAGAGCATGGCCCCAATGCAGAACCAGCCTTTAATGCACAGCAAGCAACCCTCCCCTTCACATTCTCTACCAACAGCAAGTTCATCCTGAGAAATTAAATCCTCAGATATTTTGTGATATATTCATCTGTCTGGGAAAACAGCAGATAATTCAAAATTTGGCAACAAACCTACTGGAAAATGTCTCCCCTACTCCCCCATTAGAATGTCATTTTCACATAGTTACATGAAGTGTATGCACAGGACTTGGTAACCGTACACATAATGGTACCGACTGGTGCATAATCATTACAGCAGATATAGCAATGCTTTTCTTGAGGCAAGGGTAGATTCTTTCCCCCATTCCCCAATTCAAAGGAATTTCTCTTGTAGCTCCAAAAGATGGTCACTACTACCTACTGGGCCTAGACAAATGAGGTCTTGTGCCTGATGGTCATTTTTTGAGTTAATTGTCTTCTAAGCATCCAGTTGTTCCTTTCTGGTGCCCTTCCCTCCCCAGCTCTTGCTGAAGAAAAAAAGAAATCCTCACTGCGGCTGTCACAAATGATTTATGCTGTTGAGCGTGGGGGCTCAAAATCCCACAATGCCTTGCAGCCAGTCCTGTAAATCATCTCCTCCAATCTGAGCCCAGTTCGAGTAATTAACACCAGTCAGGCTTAACTATATATGAAATATCACACAAATGGAAAGAGACTCATTTCCAGAGATTTGACTCAGCTAATTTAAAACCAGCACGTTGGAACAAATGTATTATTGCCCATGTGGATGTGAGCTCATATATCCTAGCAAACCAAACATTTCCCCTTGTAAGAGACATCTTATTAATGTTCTAATGGCCCCAACTCCTCCGGGAGCAAATATCCCTATTCGGGGCAAGGGGAGCCTCAGGGGCGGTGTGGCTCCTCCGCTCCATTCAAGGGTGGTTCTTAGGAAAGGTGGATTATCTGGACCCATCTCCTGGGAGCCTCTCTTCCATTTCTACCCTGCCCTTCCTCCGAGGAACTCAGAGCTGGGTGAATGGCCCTTCCCTCCTCCTCCATTTTGTTATCACAACCAGTGTTCTCTCTAAGCTAGCTCAGTTTTCTAGCTTCTGGCGCACACATTTTTGTCTCCGCTCAGGAAGGATGGGGTTCGAGAGCAAACTGATTTACACAGCAGCCAGGAGCTCACAAAGTAAGATTTTTGCTCACGATACTCCGCAGCTGAGAGGGAGCATTGCTCCCAACCACCCTATGAGGCAGGCTGGTCTCAGAGAGAGAGAGAGAGAGAGAGAGAGAGAGAGAGAGAGAGAGAAAGAGGAGGGGGGAGAGAGAGAGAGAGAGAGAGAGAGAGAGAGAGAGAGAGAGAGAGACTGACTGGATTCAGCTTCACACAATGAGCTCAGTGGCACGGGGGGGGGGGGATTTAAACCTGTGGCTCCCCTTGATTCTAGTCTGAAATTTTTATCACTGTACCCCGATGACTTGATGCCACTGGGTGGAGGGAATCTGGCAGGAGCATCCTGCAGCACAAATCCTGCAGTGCTTTGTTACAACACCATGGAAGGTTGTATGACAAAAACTATGAGTGGGACATGGGATGTTATGAACCCAGCTTTTTAAATATTATGCCTCTCTATGCCCAATCTTATATATATGCAGAGTACATCATGCGAAATGCTGGCCTGGATGAATCACAAGCGGGAATTAAGATTGCTGGGGAAAAGATCAACAACCTCAGATATGCAGACGATACCACTCTGATGGCAGAAAGTGAAGAGGACCTAAAGAGCCTCTTGCTCAGGGTCAAAGAGGAGAGCGCAAAAGTGGGCTTGAAGCTCAACATCAAAAAAACTAAGATCATGGCATCCGGCCCCATCACTCCTTGGCAAACAGAAGGGGAAGTCGTGGAAATAGTGACAGACTTCACATTCCTGGGATCCCAGATCACCGCAGACTGTGATAGCAGCCATGAAATTAAAAGACGCCTGCTCCTTGGGAGGAAAGTGATGGCAAACCTAAACAGCATGATAAAAAGTAGAGACATCACCCTGCCAACAAAAGTCCGCATGGTCAAAGCAATGGTATTCCCAGTAGTCATGTATGGCTGCGAAAGTTGGACTATAAGGAAGGCCGAGCGCCAAAGAATAGATTCTTTTGAACTATGGTGCTGGAGAAGACTCTTGAGAGTCCCTTGGACTGCTAGAAGATCAAATCAGTCAATCCTAAAAGAAGTCAACCCTGACTGTTCGCTGGAAGGCCAGATAATGAAACTGAAGCTCAAATACTTTGGCCACCAATGAGAAGGGAGCACTCACTGGAGAAGACCCTGATGCTGGGAAAGATTGAAGGTCAAAGAAGACGGGGACGGCAAAGGATGAGATGGTCAGACAGTGTCATCGATGCAATGAACATGAAGTTGAGCAAACTTCAGAGGACGGCAGAAGACCGGAAGGCCTGGCGTGATCTGGTCCATGGGGTCGCGAAGAGTCGGACTCAACTGTGCGACTGAACAACAACAGATGCCCAGTCTTGGCCCTCCGTTGTTCACCATGAGATCAGATGCTGGACTGAATGGATCACTGGTCTGATCCAGCAGGGCTTTTCTGATTCTTTTAAAAATATATATTTTAATCATAGTTATGTGTGAAATAACAATGCCATATTAAAGTGCAATTCTTGCAACCATTAGTGATTCCATTCATCCACCCCCCCACCCCCGTTCTTACGATTCATTATTTCCTTCAACTTGTTCATCATAGGAATATTGTGAGATCAGTTTCTGATAACTCTGACTCTGGGTTATAAGAACAGGTGGGGCCAATTTCCTCTCCTCTTAGCCGTTCTCCACCCTTAGTCACAGATTTTACTGCAACGGCAATAAGGTTCCACCTGGAGGTCTGTTGACCTGTGTATCCACTTCTGTGTATGTTTTCATGGCCATTCTTCTATGCAGAGGAACTGTCAACCATATTTACTGTATCTTTTCCAATGTCATTCAAAGTGCAGCCACAAAAGGATGAGTTTCATTGGGTTCTTTTAAGCAGCGCAATTTGTTCAAGTTTTGTAATGCTCCAAGATGTGAATGTTTTGACATGCAAATTGTTGCAGAAATGCCTCCAGATTTTCCACTTCAAAACAGGCTGAGGAAACAGCCAGAATTAATATAAATGTTAAATATCTCCTATGGCTACAGTTATTTTGAGTTTATCAAATTAGTCCCACCGGGACTGAAGGGAGCCAGATTCACTAAAGGGTTTTCTCTCGATCCCATACTAGAGACTTCAGTTAGTCTGACAGCCGGGGCTCTCAGCCAGGGCCATTTCACCACACAGGCACAGCAGGCCATTGCTTGGGGTCCCATTCGGAGGCAGTGCAGGGGAGAGAGCCATTGCTAGACAGGGAGGAGGCCTCCAGCATCGCCTCCTAAAGAGCCAGTGTGGTGGAGTGGTGAAGAGCAGCAGATTCTGACCTGGAGAACTGGGTTCGATTCCCCACTCCTCCTCCACATGCAGTCAGCTGGGTGATCCTGGGCCAATCACAGTTCTCTCAGAGCTCTCTCAGCCCCACCTACCTCACAGGGTGTCTGTTGTGGGGAGGGGAAGGGAAGGAGATTGTAAGCCACTCGGAGAGTCCGAAAGAAGAATGGGGTATAAATCCAATCTCCTCCTCCTCCTCCTCCTCCTCCTCCTCCTCTTCTTCTATTCGTTTACTGACTTCCTCAAAGCAGAGGTAGCAGAGAGAGGGGAAATAAAAAAAAATCCTTAAACAGAGTAAGATGCCTCAGACTTACGGTGAGAGTTGCTCTATTGTGGAAGGTCCAGTTTTAATAGATAAGGTCCAATCCACAATTAAATACTTTGCGGAAGGGAAAACACCAGATGCTCTGTTCAGTGCATTCCACTCTGCCTCGCGGAAGGATCAACACTGCCTTTCATAGAGTTATTGAATGCCAATGAAGGTTATTGGAATTGGAATTGGATCAACACTGCACTTTGTTAAGAGCATCACTCTGTCCCGAAAGGGGCCCAAATGGAAGCTTGGCCATGTAATATGTTAACATTAAAATGTAAGATGCATGGAAGCGTTCATCATTTAGACCAGTCTCTTTGCTTACCACTAGCCGTGCCAGTTTCAGGTTGAGAAATTCCTGGAGTTTTGGGGCTGGAGCCTGTGGAGGGTGGGGTGCAATGCCACAGAGTCCCCCCTCCAAAGCAGGCATTTTCTCCAGGGGTCTGGAGATCCCTGGTAACTCTGGGAGGCACCAAGGCCCCACCTGGAGGTTGGCAACCTTACTTACTATACCGACTATGAAATCATAACATCAATACGGAATAACAGATTAGGGGAGGCAAAATGCAGCAGCAACAAGGCCAAGCACTCAGGCACTGCTAAGAGAGAGGAAAGCATCATCCTTTTCTCCCAGGCAACAGAAGACAGCCTGAAAGGCCAGCCGCATATTTGGGACAGAACCTCTGCTCAGCAAGACTTGGCAACAGACTAGATTTTACACTTCCCATATGAGACATTAATGGGGGGAGTGACAGAGCCAGGGAAGAAGTGCTTAGAAGGTAAAGTTGCATTGTATGGAATCAGACCATTGGTCCATGTTTTGTTGTTGTTCAGTCGCACAGTCGAGTCCGACTCTTCGCGACCCCATGGACCAGATCCCGCCAGGCCCTCCTGTCCTCCGCTGTCCATGTTACCTCTGTAATAATAAAGTATTCAATCCACTTAATAGGTGTCCTGTTTAAATTGTATCAAATTACTCCATGGGTTTTCTACAAACGACTAGGTGTGCTGGTTGGCTATACTCTTCAGCACAATCCTGCCATATGCTCAGGCCAGGCTGGAGGAAGCCAAAATTGGCACACTTCTGCATGGTACATGCAGGCCTGTAGCTACAGTGGGGCATCTCGGGGCCTGCCCCCCCAACTTCCTGCCAAGCCCCCCCCGACTTCCCATCCAGCCCCCAAGCCCCCCAACTTCCAATTTTTCATTTTATTTGTGGTGCTCCCTTGGGAGTGTGTGCGGGAGTGCCCCCCGACTTATTTAAAGGCCCCCTGAATTAAAAAATCCTGGCTACAGAATGGTCCATTTTAAGACTCTGAATCCAGGCCTCCCTGTCTCCCTGATACACCAACAACTCATGGCAGCAACTATGACGTAGTCCACGCTAACAGATTACACTTAGGGAAAACTTTAGATGGTGTATTAACTCTCGTGCCAGGGGGCTTAAAGGCAATGCAAAGCAGAGAGTGAAAAAAAAAAACTTTACATACATGCTAGATCAAAAGCAGTGATTTTAATGAATGCTGCTTCTGTGAAATGTGGGTGTCAGACTGAAAGGTGCCACAGAATGAACTGCGGCGGGGGGGGGGGTCTATTCTAAGAGTCTGGGAGTTGGTGCTTTGGTCTAGCTCCAGAAGTTGTCCAGAAGATAGGAAGTGAGTGGGAGAAGTAGGAGGGGTTTCACTGGAAGGAAATAGTGGCCTATTGGATGGGTGTCTAGCAGCAGTAACACAAAGGAGAAGAAGAAAACCGGAAGTCTTGTGGGGAAATACGAGGGAGGGAGAGCAGATGATGGACAAGAATAAATCTTCTTTATTTGTTTAGATAAGGTCCAGTGGTCAGCATTTATTAAAAATCTCTGTTGCAATATAGCTAGGACAAAAAAACTGACAGCTTTATGATGAGCAGAATAGTTTCCCTCTTCCATTGTGCTCTATCATAATTCAGCAACGACAGACAGATCTCCAAGAAAAAGTAGCGGATTGAATAGCTTATCTGTGCCTTTGCGGGAAGTGTAAGATTGGCAATTGAAAGCTAGATGTAAAGAATAACACATTTTTTAAAAAAAATTGTCTGCAATTTTAGACACTCCAGAGAACTCAGACAATGTTTCCATGGCAGACTGCACATGCTGAATGTGGAAGGCAACTCCGGGGGCTCTATTTTTACCCAATCTCTCTCTCTACTTTTTTTTAATGCTTGAAAAATGGTTTGGAGAAGGGGGGGGGGGTTAGTCAGAAAGGCAAGTGAATACTTAAGAAAATAGGTCAACCACCAGCCCCCCCCCCCGGTCAGTATACCTGTTTCTCATTCAGAGATGCATGGCCCCTGGTGCACAGGATGGGAGGAGGAGGAAGAGGAGGAAGAGGAGGAAGAGGAGGAAGAGGAGGGATTGGATTTATACCCCACCCTTCACTCAGAGTGGTTTACAATCTCCTTTCCCTTCCGCTCCCCACAACAGACTCCCTGGGAGGTAGGTGGGGCTGAGAGAGCACTTTCCAGAACTGCCCTTGAGAGAACAGCTCTGAGAGACCTTGTGACTGACCCAAGGTCACACCAGCAGCTGCATGTGGAGGAGTCAGGAATCAAACCCGGTTCTCCCAGATTAGAGTCTGTGCTCCTAACCACTACACCAAACTGGAGAGAGGACAGGGTATCATTACAGACAGTTTTCCATACCACAGATTGACAAGGAAAGGATGCTCCAGCCCCTGCATGATCTGTAGCTCTCGAAGGACGTTCCGGACCTCATCTCTCTCGATGCACTTCTGTTTATTCATATATTTCATGGCATACATTTTCTTGGTGTCTCTCTTCTGGACAATGCACACCTGACGGGTGTCAAAGGAAAAGAAGTTTCACATCAGATCCCCAAAGTGAAAGCCATGTCTTTATTTAAAACAAAACAATTAGAGAGACAGACCACCAGCTTTCTTCTTCCAGTGCCGGGGCTTTAAAAATAATTACTGGATCCAAATCTGAATAAAGAGAACTACATTTGTTTGAAACAGCACCACTTTTATGATAACACAGTTCCTTACCTTCACCTTGGAGTATAGTTATGTCCAAATCACTGAATTTACTTTTTAAATAACAAACTAAATAAAATATTGTGAAAAATTTCTTTGAGGTTATTTTTGAGAATGGCATTAAGGTTGCCAGCCCCCTAGTGGGGGCAGAGGATCCTCCCCACATCTTGTTTCCTGCCACTGTTCAGATGGCAGTGGGAGAAATATTCTTTTAAAATGGGCATTGGCCTGATAGCATTACATCACTTTCAGAGAAAATCCAGAAGAGATGTCTGTCCTCTCTAGGAATTGCCAGAAACTCTGCGGTTTTACCAAAGAGTTTCCAGAACTCTTTCCTCTAGAAAGGTATGACATCACTTCTGGGTTTTCCTGGAAGTGACATCATATCATTGCCGGCACCTCCCTTGTGTCCCTATTCCTCACTCTGTTGCTGGTTGCCAGGCCATGTCTGGCAATCCTTAATGGCATCCGCACAAATCTTTTTGTCAGTCTGCATGCAGTTGACCTGGCACAGTTCCTCACTTTTAACATGCAAGCCCTGGTAACTCAATTTTCCAAAGTTTTTGTGCTGCTTGTGTTTTTGACTTGAGCAGGTCAGCATAAAAATATTCTAAATAAATACATTTTGACTTGCCTGCTACATGCTCCCATTTGTTTCAAAAACCAGACCTGTGCAGGGAAACCTCCCCACAGATTGTACCCAGTGCTATTCCTCCCTGTATGCAGCAGTAACCAGGGATTTGAGAAGCAGGCGATACGCTTCATACCACAAAAAAGCTTTTGAAGTTTCAGGACTAAATTTAAATGTAATTTAAGAAGGCCAGACCGTGAAATATATTTGATACAGTGAACAGAGAACTAGAAGTAGATTTGCCTCTCAACCTGGATGAGACTCAGAGTTGCACACGCAGAGGGCTGAGGCTCAAAGGTTATTTTGCTTCTAAAACCACATGAAATGATAACATTTCATACTAAGGTTATGTTTAAACACTTATTTACATACATATTGTCAGTTAGAACATGCAGGGGAACTAAAAAACACCATAATCACTCTGCTTTCATTTTTGTCCTGAAATAAATACATAGGAAGGCCCTTTCTAGACAGAAAGGGACTGTGGACCATGCCGCTGTGCCTAGGGTATATTATCTATTTGCTGCATGTATTACACTATTGTCACTGCGTTATCTTCTACTGATGTCATACCATTTTTTCTGCATTGTATCTGTAATTTATACCATGTCTAATAATCTGTGCTTATTCAGATTTCTGTAATCCTCACCCTAGTACGTTGCTTGTTATGTTACCCCCACCCCCAATCTCTTGCCCTTGATAAACTAAGGACTGGGAAGGGAAAAAATGGCCTCCATAGTGATGCTCTAGGAATTTCCCCTAGTCTCTATGGTCTTTACCATAGAGATTAGGGTAATTTCTAGTGCATAACCCAGAATAACTCAGAAGAGTTTTTGGCTAAACTTTAGGAAGAACTTCCTGACAGTTAGAGTGGTTCCTCAGTGGAACAGGCTTCCTTGGGAGGTGGTGGGGCTCTCCTTCGGAGGTTTTCAAGCAGAGGCTAGATGGCCATCTGACAGCAATGCGGATTCTGTACATTTAGGCAGATCATGAGAGGGAGGGCAGAATGGGTTGCCTCAGTGCTTAGTTCTTGTGGCCGTTCTTACACACCCAGGGAAATGCTGATTGCCACTTCGGGGTACGGAAGCCATTATTCTCCAGGCCAGTTTGGCCAGGGATCCTGGAGGTTTTTTGTCATCTTCTGGGCATGGAAGAGTGGTCACTGGATGTGTGGGTGGGGGAGGTATTTGAGTATTTCCTACATTGTGCAGAGGGTTGGACTAGATGACCCTGGAGTCCCTCCCAACTCTGTGATTCTATGATCCTCCCCAGGCCCCACCCACCCCAGGCACTGCTCCCACAAGTGACCCAACCTGCTGCCTAGGCAGTGTTGGGAAGCCTGTTAGGCCCTGGCAAGTGTCCCCCCCTGACCTGCAGAGTGAAGTTGGAAAATCAAAGCCAGTCAGAGTCAAGAGACAAAAACTCCTACTTGGCCCCCAAAGGCAACCAGCTCCAGCTGTTCTACTAGTAGAGCTGCCAATCCCCATGTGGTCTTAGAATTTCTCCCAAAATTACAGTTCTTCAGTCCCCCTGGATAAAATGGCTGCTTGGGAGGGTGGACGCCATGGCATCACATCCGCCCCCTTAATCTGTAATTTAGAGTTGGCAACCCTGTGTACCAAGGCAGGACCAAGGGTGTCACCCCTGGACCAAAGAGGCTCGACTCCAGCAGGGCAATATGCCCTCCTTCAAAGCTGCCTCCAGCTCCCTCCTGATTAGCTCACTCAAAAGAGGCCACAGGTGGGTCTCTTTTCTCCATAGCTGGCAGCAAAGCCCAGCCTCTGCCGTCAGGTGCAGGAGCCGGAGCAGCAGTCTTCTGGGGCAGGGCAGAAGTCTTGGCTGGGCATCATTCTGATTCTGAAGGCAACAAGAAGACACCTGATCCGACTGGACTGGTTTTCGATGCCGAATTAACTACATACGCCACGGGATCTGGTTGCTATAGCAACCTCTGTAATTTTAGGGAACATCTAGAATTAGACAGAGAGTCCAAACAGCAACAGGAAAATAGATCCGATCCCCTTCCCAGACACTGGCCAGAGAAATACATTTTAAAAGCATTGGGGGGGGGGTCAGAGTAGGAGCAGTTTTTAGGAAAGGGAGGAGCGAAGAACCAGTTCTACCGGCCCGAATGAGGTTCCAAATGTTGACCCAGCACTGACAGTTAAAATTCACAGGGGCATGTGGCAGTGGAAGATGCCAGGGACTGAAAATCTTCAGGCAAAGCACGCGCTTGACCGCTGAGCTTTCCCTGAAACTGTGCCCCTCCCTTGCCACTGTTTCAAGCCAGATGTTCTCCTAGTAGAGATCTGAAATCAGACAGGCCTGTAGCTACAGTGGGGTATCTTGGGGCCTGGCCCCTTACTGCCAAGGCCCCCCCAACTTCCCATCCAGCCGGGCCGCTCCCTTGGGGTGTGTGTGCAGGGGTGTGTGTGTGTGTGTGTGGTGCCCCCTGACTTATTTAAAGGCCCCCTGAGTTTAAAAAAAATCCTGGCTGCGGTCCTGAAACAGAAGTGATTTCAGTTGAGAGATCAACAAGTTGGGCTTTATAGCTCCACATCACATCTAATTGGAGCTGGGGCTCATGGTGAGTTCCTACACTCTGGGGAGAGATATAAATGGGAAGGATGAATGGATGTCAAAATAACCTTTTGCTGCTGAGCTGACTGGGTTGCCAACCCTGGCATGAGAGATTCATGGAGATGTGGAGGTGATGCACGGGGAAGGCTGACCAGAGGTTCAGAGGAGCCAGGGCAGAACTGCAGGACTCCTCCAAGGAGCTAAGAGCTGCTTCGTTTGTGTTTCATCATGACCCTCTGAGGGAGGCTCACTGGGTTGCCCGCCATGTCAGGCAGCCTCCAGCTCTTGCATTCCCTCTCCTGTTCTGGATCAATGGAGCAACAAGAGGAGAAAAGGGGGGGGGGAAGCCATCACAGAGCCTGCAAGGCTCTCAGAACTTCCCCCAAACTCTATAATAAAGACCACTGAGACTGGTGAAATCCATAGAGCTTTGTGGACACTGTTGCCCAGAAGATACTCCCCCCTCCATGGACAGAGGCCACCCAGGAAGCCCTCGCTCTTGGAATCTCGTACCTTGGATGTCCCAGACAGGGTAAAGTCCCTGGTCCCGCTCCCATTCTGGAAAGCATGCCAGCTATACCCAGGAGTTAGCCCTGTAGCTAGATGATTTTTGGTGGTGGTGGGCACTAGGGGGCATGACGTCACTTCTGATGTCACCAAAAATAATAAAAACAAAATAAAAACAGGAGAGCGCTCTCCTAGCCCTCCTGGCTGCCTGAAGGGGGGAGGGGAAGGGAAGTGCCATGGGAAGGAAAGAGGCTCACTTTGTCTTTTCAGCTCTTTGCTGAACTGTGCGCCCTCCTGGAGGTGCAGCCGCTCCCCTCAGCACCTTCCCCCTCCCCCCCACCTCCTGCCACATGCTTGTGGGAAGAGTGCCCCATGATGGACCCATTCTTCTTCTTCTTCTCTCCTCCTCCTCCTCCTCCTCCTCCTCCTCCTCCTCCTCCTCCTCCTCCTCCTCCTCCTCCTCCTCCTCCTCCTCCTCCTCTGTGAGGCAGATTTTCCCGCCAAAACACTGTTTCCCCACTCTGGCTGAGCAGCCTCTTAGTAGCATATTTGAATGATAGAACTATAACTTTCTACGTGTCCCACCCTGGGATGGAGAAGTTATTTGTCTTTTGCCCAGGCCAGAGATGTTTTGTAACTCAGCAGGAGCCCTCCTATAAATCCGTTTTCGAAATGGCACTTGACCCAAAGTTTCTTCTAGGGCTACTGACGTCAGTCTCACAGCTGGTTGGCTCAGATGCAACGGGGGTTGCCAACTTCCCGGTGGGGCCTGGAGTCCTCCCTGAATGACAGCTGACCGCCACAGAAATCAGATCTCTTGGAGGAAATGGCAGTTCTGGAAGGGAGACTCTGTGGCATCACTTCCCCGATGACATCTTCTCCGTCCCCAAACTCCTCCCGCCCCAGACTCTACCCCTAAATCTCCAAGGAATTCCCAACCCGGTGCTGGCAACCCCTGGTGAACGACTATAGGCTATGATCTCTGGTGAAGCAGAAAGCTGCCAATTGACTGAAATGTGCAGTTTCGATCCACTTCAGCGACTGTTTGCAAGTGGATTCTGCCATTTCACACAGTAAAATCCAGTTGCAAAGAGCATTGAAAGTGGATAGAAAGTATGTTATTTCTTGTGTCTGAAAACACAGAGAGAGGTGAAGGAAAGATGAGGCTCTGTTGCAGAGCACCAAGCCATGGCATGAAGCAGGCCCGAAGTTTTGCCTATGATGCCTATGGATTGCAATCCTATGATGCCATAGGATTGGCTGAGATTTATTATTTTTAATTTAAAACAAGACTAAATATTGGTAAGAGATAATATTACTGGACAATATCTAGGAACCTATTCTAATCGAAGTTATCTTTTGGACTCAATAAACTCGGAATAAAGATGTTTTCAAAGCTTTAGAACAATCAGTGGTTTAGAATGATCACTTTTCAGCCTTTTGGCTAAGAGCAAGTATAGTATCTACCATTTAGAGTCAAAGCTTTCTTAGTATTTGGAAATACTTATTGGCTCCCTGAAGAAAATGGTTAAATTATTTTAATTCTATTTACATGATGAACAGGTAGGGTTGCCAGGCCCCCCACCCCCCGGTCACTGGCTGGGGATGGGGGCACAGGGTTGCCGGATCCAGGTTGGGAAACTCCTGGAGATTTGGGAATGGAGCCTGAGAAGGACAGGGACCTCCGTGGGGTACAAGGTCATAGCATCCATTTTTCTCCGGGGAATGGATCTCCATAGTCTGGAGATGAGCTGTAATTCTGGGGGATGTCCAGCTCCCAACTGGAGGCTGGCATCCATACACAGCGTAGGTAACAAGTCAGGGGACCACGGCAAAAAGACAATGAAACTAAAGAGAATCAACACACCATGAACAAGTTGTTGATAATATTGACAGCAATATTCAAAGGCTATTAGAACAATACGATACAATGAGCAATAAAGCTTCACTTATATTCTAACCAACAGCATGTATGAATACAAAAGACCTATAACAGCCAAATAAATGTCCATAAAACAAATTTGCTGATTCTCTAATGTTAACCGTTTGCATCTAACAGAGAGTTCACTGCAAGGTTTGCACAGATTCCCCAAAGACAGCAGAGGCTGATGGCGGGGCTGAATCCACAAAGTTAGCAGAAGGTGGCGATGGGGCAGGGTGATGGGGCCCAGATGTACACCCGTTTCAAAAAAATCCTCCTTCTTCAAAGCTCTGAAGCTCAAAAGTAATCGTCTAGTTCTTTAAACCTTGAACTGAATGATATTTTGTATAACCAACACCGCTATTGCTGTAATCACTAATGGAAACAAACACAGTTGAACTGGAACTTACCCACTGCTTACTTATAATATTGTAAAGTAAAGGTAAAGGTTCCCTTTCTCGAAAGCCAGTCGAATCCGACTCTAGGGTTGCGGTGCTCATCTCCGTTTCAAAGCCGAAGAGCCAGCGCTGTCCAAAGACATTTCCATGGTCATGTGGCCGGCATGACTAAATATCAAGGTGCATGGAACGCTGTTACCTTCCCACTGAAGTGGTACCTATTTATCTACTTGCAATTTTTTGCTTTCGAACTGCTAGGTTGGCAGGAGTATAATATTGTTCTCAGTGGCAAACACCTCAAACGCCTTTATAATTGGCACCGGCCTACTTGACTTAGCAGGGTTATGAAGTTCTCATATCCATACCAAAATTATGACAGTATAAGTATGAACAGTTACTAATTGATTGCCAACAGCTGTGCCTAGTACTCATTAATTTAAAGTGACAGTTCATTAATTTTGTGACTGTAGAACACACATAGTTATATACCCTTTCATTAATTTAAAATACCAGAAATTAATGACACCTGTGGCTATATTCTCCAAAACATGTATTACAAATAGGAAGAGAGATCCATATTCTGATTAAGAAGCACAGGGGTGAGTGTCTTTCAAGTATGAATCCAGAGTGCCTCCTGTCTGAGAGGTATTTTGGATACATCCATCCTGTTAAAAAGACGGGGTGTGTGCTTATATATAACAACACAGAATCTAAGACCATCTACAGTATGACCTTTTTCAGTAAAATGAGCGACTGAAGAGCTTCCAATGTTACAGTTCTAATTTTTGAACACTGTTCTATTATCCTTGTTCTTACTGATTTTGAGGTAATGCCTATATAAGACAGGTTGCATGATGGACACAAAGACATGTCTCCTTTGGCGTTACAATGAGAAAAACGCTTGAATCTTATACCAGAAGATCCATCTGGATGTATGATCTCCTTTAATTCTAGAGAAAGCTAACAGAACATTGCCGACATTTGAAATGTCCACGTGCATTTTCCTGATTAGGACTGGCATCCCTGGAGTCTGTTCTAATTAATACATCATGGATGCTTCTGGCTTTTTGAAAGCCTATCAAAGGGCCATTTTCACATCCTGCCAGTGCCTTTTGAGGATCCTTTTAACTGCAAACAAAAGGTGAGTGTATTACTCTGTCAAGTAATTGCCTTTCCAATCTGTTTGAGTCTGCCAAAAAATCATGATGTGTTGATGGAATTCCTTTTTATCCTCATGAACTGTCTGAATGGTAAATTATTATGTAATTTTGTAAATTATGTAATTGTGGGGGATGAAAACAGGAATTGTGGGGGATGTAAACAGGAATTGTGGGGGATGTAAACAGGAATTTTTGTCAGTAGACATAATAAACATTTTGACTGATAATTGATTCAAGGTGTTCTTATGAACCCTTGTACCCAGAAATATGATGGAATTGCGGTCACTACAGCAGGTGAACTTTATTGTCTCATGCAGTGAATTAACCCGGGTTAAAAAAACCCTTTCACTTTCTGGCTGAGAAGATTAGAAAAACATCATCAATGTAACGTTTATATTTCATGATAAAAAGCCATATTAAGTAGGCCTGAGTAGGATTCTCAGTAGACCTGCTTAAGGTTGCTCTCTCTGTCAATGTACTGAAGAACAGAATAATGTTCAACCAAGTTAATTGGGCTATAGAGAGTTTTTAAAACACCCCTACACTGCATCTCTGTATCTCAATCTGCTGAGAAGGAAAGACCTCACATATTTCTGTTATAAAATAAGATGGTACTTACCTTTCCAAAACTCCCCTTCCCAATAGCCCGTAGAATTTGAAAGTGGTCAAAGTTAACTGTAAGAAGAGAAGCAGAAATGTGAGGTAGAATTTGCAAGATGAGAACCATTAGAGAAAGCTGACTGAAAAAATGAATGAGAGCTTATGCCAATCAGAATAAGAACATAAAAACATAAAAACATAAAAGAAGGCAAATGTCGGATCAGGGCAATGGCCTATCCAGTCCAACACTCTGTGTCACACAGTGGCCAAAAATACCAGGTGCCATCAGGAGGTCCAGCAGTGGGACCAGGACACTAGGAGCCCTCCCACTGTTGCCCCCCCCCCCAAAGCACCAAGAATACAGAGCATCCCCTGCCCCAGACCCAGAGTTCCTATCTATTCCTTGTGGCTAAGAGACACTGATGGACCTCTGCTCCATATGTTGATCCATAAGAACATAAGAGAAGCCAATGTTGGATCAGGCCAACGGCCCATTCAGTCCAAGCACCAAGAACACAGAGCATTCCTTGCCCTGGAGCCCCTATCTATACCTTGTGGCTAAGAGCCACCGATGGACCAGCTTAGGACCAGCAGGAAAAGTCAAAAGCCAGGTCGGGGG
>NW_015175418.1:294316-298477 GCF_001447785.1 Gekko japonicus
CCCCCCCCCGGGACTGAAGCCGCCCTTGAAGGCCCGGAGCCCAGCACGACCTGCCCACTCATGCCCCCGCGAAGAGGGGCCTTTTCGTCCGGCCGAGCAGTTGCCCCCCCCTCCCCCCCACCAGGGAGGCCCTCCGCCCCACCATATGGCGCCACGAGGGGCGCAGCAGCCGGGCGCGGGTTCAAGTCCTCCCCCCCACCCCCGCAGGGGAGGATCGCACACACACACACCTCCCACGGTGCGGAGGGGGGCCTGTGACCCACCCTGGGGGGGCGGCCCAGTCCGTCGTGGCAGAAGCGGGCGCCGCTCCTGCGCTCCTGCCGCTCCCTCCCTCCACACAAACACGCACACACCTCAGTCATATTCTCAGTCATCACTGAATTTTAATGACTTTGGGGATTGGGAAGTTCAATAAAACAATGAAATCTCTCCATTTCAGTGTGCGTTATTGAGGGATGCTTTCATAACCCATTGTCCATAAGACTTTTACTATTAACTTACCTGTGGAAAGTGTCTGGGTGAGAGTAAGGAATGGATGGACCAGTGGTGTTATGTTTGTGGTTTGTTACAAACCACCTATTTGGGGAGGAGGATGCTCTCCTCTTGAGACAACTGGCCAAACTGTCCAATCCAGTGGCTATTGGTGATTTTAATATCCCTGATGTGTGCTGGGAGACTTATTCTGCCAAAAACCCAGAGTCATGTAATTTCTTGATTTGTCTGCAGGATAACCTCTTCATTCAAAAGGTAGAAAAGGTGATGAGGGAAGGTTAGCTATTTTACATTGGATTTTAACTTATAGGGAAGAGCTTGTAGAATTGATAGTGGTGGGCACCTTGGGGGAAGCAGTCATACATTGTTAGAATTCTCTCTTTTATATGATAAGTGTTTTCAGTAGAACATGTATGTTGAATTTCAGTAAGACTGATTTTAGTAGATTTAGAGAGATGATGGGAAAGATTCCATGAGGAAAAGAGTTGGAAGGGGTAACTGAAGAGTTACCTTTTCTTTTAAAAAGTGAGTTGTTGTAGGTTCAAGCTATGCACAGAATCATAGAATCACAGTGTTGGAAGGGGGTCCTACAGGCCATCTAGTCCCACCCCCTGCTCAATGCAGGATCAGCCTAGAGCATCCCTGAGAAGTGTTGGTCCAGCCGCTGCTTCAAGACTGCCACTCTGACAAGAAGGAAACGTGGTAGGAGATCCAGGAACCCCATGTGGATGAACAGAGAGCTCTGTGATGCGCTGAAGGGTGGGGGGGAAAGCTTATGTTTAGGAAATGCAAAGAAAGGAGAATTACCAAGGAACAGTACCCACAGGTTGCTAAAAACTGCAGGGTGGTTGTTAGGAAGGTCAAAGCTCAGGAGGAGCTAAGAATGGCCAGGGAAGCTCACAATAATAAGAAGGACTTGGTTGTTGTTGTTTTTTTTAGTTATGTGAGGAGTGAACAGAAGCTGAAGGAGGTGACAGAATCACTATTCAGTGACAATGGAGAGACCCTGATGGAGAATAAAGCAAAGACAGAGAGGCTAAATGCCTGTTTTTCCTCATTCTTCTCTCTGACAGAGAGTAGAAGCCCACGGTATTCGGGAGTGAGATCTGCAGGTGGATATAAACACAGAGGTTGTTCAGAAAGATCCAGGTGCTTTGAATGGGTACAAGTCCTCTGGGCCATATGGTGTCCACCCAAAAGCTCAAAGAATCAGCTGGGGAGTTGGCAGGGCCATTATCCATTATCTTCAAGGCCTCTTGGAAGGCAAGTGATGTGCCAAATGACTGGAGAACAGCGAATTTTGTCCTGACTTTTAAAAAGGAGAGGAAGGTTGATCCGGAGGACTATCGGTCAGTTAGTTTAATCTCTGTCCCAGGGACTATCTTGGAGCAGATTTTAAAAGGGCTGATTTGTAAACATCTAGAGGTTAATTTGGTGATAAGAAGTATCCAGCATGGATTTGTCCCTGACAGGTCTTGTCACAGGAATCTCATTTCCTTTTTTGATTGGGTGACAAGTTTAGTAGATCATGAGGATGCCGTGGGTACTGTACATTTGGATAACAGAAAGGCATTTGATAAGGTTCCCCGTGACGTTTTGATTGGAATGTTGGAGGGCTGTGGATTAGGTTTCAGGATGGCTACGTGGGTAAGGAATTGGTTGGATGACCACACCCAAAGAGGGGCAGTGATTGGCTCCCTGTCTGATTGGAGGACAGTGTCCAGTGGGGTGTCACAGGGCTTGGTTTTGGCCTGTCATTTACAGCAGTGTTTCCCAAGCTGTGGGTCAGGACCAAGAGTGGGTCACGAAGCCTCTGAAAGTGGGTTGCAAACCAGCCCTCCGCATTGGCTCCCTCTGCCCTTTCCATTGCTCATTTGTAGCTTGGAAACCAAGATCTGACTCTCGAAACAGGATCTCCTACAGCCAGGTGTGAGTCCCAGGGCTCCCTAGAGACCAGGGTATGAGCTTTTGAGAAAATCTTGTTGATCTCTGCGGTGCGAATGGACTCGAATGCAGCAGTTCTACTACAGAAAAGCACAGCTACTACCCTCAGAAAGTATCTTCAATCTCACACATCGGCTGGCATTTTTTCTTCACTGCATATACATGTTGTTCAAGTAAAACACGTCCTGATGGTCCATAGAGTGAGTTTCAAGAGGAGGGAAACAGAAAAGGCAAAGGATGGGGGGAGACAACATTATCCCCACTGGAGGATGTTTTCCTACCCCACAGCCAGAAAATGGTGGACTCCTGGATGGAGGAGGAAGAGGAGGAGGTTGGATTTATAACCCGCCCTTCACTACCCAAAGGAGTTTCAGAGCGGCTTACAATCTCCTTTCCCTTCCCCTCCCCACAACAGACACCCTGTGAGGGAGGTGGGGCTGAGAGAGCTCTCTTGAGGACTGCCCTTGAGAGAACAGCTCTGAGAGAACTTGTGACTGACCCAAGGTCACACCAGCAGCTGCATGTGGAGGAGTGGGGAATCAAATCTGGTTCTCCCAGATTAGACTCAGTGCTCCTAATCTCTACACCAAACTGGTTTAGCAGACATAGCAGCTGTGTTCCTTCCCCACAACCTGGGGCTGTTTATTATTATTTTTTTAGGAATTGAATTCTTGGAGATTCATTTTAAAGTATAAACCTTCACCTCAGTTAATGGGTGTTGTACAGGCAGCAGGTCTATTGGCTTTGGGTTCGCTTCCGTGAGGTATGATTTGTGGTGCACAAGTAGAATATGGAGATCCCCAAGGCAGGATTTTTATATGAACAACACCGAAGACTTGTTTATTTACAGGTCGGTTTCAAAGAACAGGTCAGCAGCACAGGTCTCCAGGTAGACAGAGGAGACACCTGGCTGAGGCACAGACATTTGGGCTTCTTATGGCTTCAGAGTGTGGTCTCGATTTTCTTTACTGCTTTCAGGCACAAATAGGCTTTCACAGACTGGCCACTCAGTTGGATCCTCCCTCTCACCCACACAGGGTTCCACCCACCCCAGCCTGCCCTTTCCCAAGAGTCAGACAAAATGGTTTAAGGTCTACTCATTACCAGAGACAGGCCTAATTACTGGGGGCTCTCTTCTATCCCAGAGGCAGAGCCAAGCCACTCTGCCACACCACTAGGCAGAGCCACCCTTCACTCTGTCTGCTCTTTTGCTGAGGCAGACCCAAGCAATCACTGCCTTCTCCCCGAGGGAGACCTGAACTCAGCTTGTTATGTATTAACAGCATAACATGAATCGCTCAATATACTTCCCACGTTGAGCTTCGAGCTGGCCAAGGCTCCGTCAGTACGAACATTCTATTGGTCACTTCAAAACAGCGACCAATCACAGAAGAGCTGTTCCCTGAGCAGGAAGGACACTGATTCGCCTTTATCTATGCAATCTGATTGGTTGTTATGTAAATAGTAGGCGTGGCTATATTAGCCCGGTATGTTTAAAAGGAGCCCAGCTCCAATGTTAAGTTGTTCTGATTCCTGAATGCGTTTGTGTGCTTGTTCGAATAAAGCTGAATCACTTGCTGAAATCACTCTACGGGTCTTTGTTAGCGCGATCTAACACAGCTCCTGCCGTGCTTCCCCCCAGCGTTCCGTCCCCCTCAGCTGATTGTCTGTTTTCCCCTTCAGGGACAGGACAGCCTCCTGTCCATCACTCCCCCCCCCCCGCCA
>NW_015175418.1:298576-301016 GCF_001447785.1 Gekko japonicus
GGTTCCGCCCCCCTCAGCTGATTGTCTGTTTTCCCCTTCAGGGACAGGACAGCCTCCTGTCCATCCCCCCCCCCCCCCCGCCAATCATCCAGTATATTTTTAAACTGAAAGTATCTTCCTGCATATCTCCCCCCCTCCCCCCAGGAATCCTGGGGCTTGCATGTCTTTTGGTCTGCAGGATGGCCAGCCCTCGGAACACCCGTTGGCTTTCCTTAATTACTAGTTGGCCCACAGTCAGCCCAAGGGCGAGCGAGTCGCTTTCACCTCATCCTGTCTGACCGTTCCATGAGCAGTCATTTCAGGATGGATCCTGTATGGTGGGGTGAGTCGTTTTTGGTGGCCAGCTTCCATGCTGCTCCTTGTGTGCCTCGGCGTGTTTCTATCCTGTGCGAGCAAAGACCCTCCATCAGGGGCCAGTAATGCCTAAGTGGCGTATTCAGCCATCCTTACCCATTCGTCCCATAAGATCAGGGAACACAGCCATGGAGACACAGCCAGGGCCAGCCTGCCATTGAAAAAAATTAGGCAGCTGCCTACGGGCACCAGCTTAACGAAGGCGCTGCTCTGGCCTGCCTCCCACCCTGCCTTCCCCTTCAGCAGAATTCAGCCGACTGGCAAAGGGCACCTTTCCCAGGCAACCTCCAGCTCCTCTGCCGGTTTCTCCCCCCCGCCTGGCACCCGGAGTCCCGTGACCCTGGCAGCATCTCACTCACATCCCAGCATGGCAGTGGCTCCTCCTCCTCCATCAGGCCCTGTGTTGTGCCCGGGCTTTCAGCTCCCCCCTCACCCACCGCCACCTCCTCCCCGGCACCCATTCTCCTTTCAGCTGCTCATGAGAGGTAGGTTCTAATCCCCAGCTGCAGGCCACGCCTCACTCCAGAGGAGACCCCCTCGACTATGTGCTCGGGAACCCCCCCCCGTGTGCACACACACACACCAGAGGGCATCACTTGGTGCGATCCTGAGGCCCTGTCTGGTGGTGGGCCGCTTTGCTCCCCCTTAGCTGGTGCAAGCCAGTGGCCTGAAGAAGACCCAGGGTGCGACCCGGAGGCTACAGTGAGGAGGAGCTGCGGCCCAGTGAGACTCAGCAGAGAGTGAGCCTGGATCATCCCCACCTTCAGAGGCTGCTTGAGCAGAGGGAGACCCTGCCTAGTGCTGCCCCTGAGCAGATCCTGCCTGGCTTTCCAAAGGCCTGGCTCCACTGTGGTGTCCCTGCAGGTTCTTCTGGGCAGGACTCAAGAGGGTTTCCCCGGCAGCCGTCTCCTTGGGGTGCCAGAAGGTATCCTCGCCTAGTAGGGAAAAAACCCCTGGGGCCGGCCCTGGACACAGCTTGCAGGCCTCTCCCATCAGAACCGTTTCTAAAGGCTGCCTGTACATGCTTGATAGATTCAGGTGGGGCAGCCGTGCTGGTCTGAAGCAACAGAACAAAGTTGGAGCCCAGTCAGGCACCGTGAAGACCTACAAAGCTGAATTCTGGGTGTAAGCTTTCCTGTGCATGACACACTTCTTCAAATGCACACAGAAGCTTATCCCCAGAATTAAACTTTGTTGGTCTTCAAGGTGTCTAATCTGAAGCTTTGTTCTATACTTCCTTGAAGTCGCTTTTAACAAGGAAAAACCCAGCAACACCGTATCTTTTATTTTCATCTGGTGAGAATTACATGAGTTATGTTCACCACTGCAGGGGAACAGGGCAACTCTGTCTCCCAGTCTTCCCAGCAATAATTCAGTTGTTTCCCCTGCAATTGTGGAGAGAAGAGGAATCAATGGCACAGCAAGAAGACTGTCTATTCGTCACCTGCAGGGATCATCACTCCTGTAAAAATGGTTTTCCAGGACATTTTAATCTTGGAAGGAAGACATTACACATCCAGTTTTCGTTACGCTTGTGTCACATTCATTTATAACTTTAACAGCTTCCTCTGAAAAGTTTCGACCATTACCAAGTGTATGTAGACTGGCCTGTGTTTTTTCTTCAGATACAGGGAAATATGTACTCTGAAGCACATACGAGTCATCTGCCTTCATATTACTAACTGCCTGTCAGCTCCCATTTTCTCTTATTATTCAACATCTGCTTCACTTGATGACAAGCAGAACATGTGTGAAGGGGCTCCAGGGGTTTCTCCCCCCATGCTCCAGACATTTGGTTGCCAACCTCCAGGTGGGACCTGGAGACCACCCAGTATTATGATTGATCTCCAGCCAACAGAGATCAGCTCCCCTGGAGAAAATGGCTGCTTTGGAGGGGGGGGCTCTGTGGCCCTGTGTCCCGCTGTGGTCCCCTCCCCTCCCCAAACCCCTCCCTCCTCAGGCTCCATCCCCAGAGTCTCCAGGTATTTCCCAACTGGAGCTGGCGACCCTAACCCAGGCACCAGGAACAAAACGGCCCTGGAGAAGAGTCCTCCCTCCCAAAGGAGGGGAGGAGGGAGGGAGGGAG
>NW_015175418.1:301044-306284 GCF_001447785.1 Gekko japonicus
CCCACGCCACATGTGGCCAGGCAGATGTTATAAGCTGGGTGGAAGAGCAAGTATTTTGTCTCCAAGTGTAGGACTCAAGTTTGCTGTGAAGGTGTTGGTGCCAATTGTTGGGAAACGGGCCCTGCAGACACCTCGTTCTGCCACAGAGGATATGTGTGTATGTCTGTGGAATTTACCCAGCTGTCCCAGCTCCCAAACGTCTAGACCGTAATCAATTCACCCTCCTAAACAAAGATTTAATTTTACCCCTTCCATCTCCAGAACATTTTAGAGCTGTGACAGTTTAGTCTTTTTTGTTTCTTTTCCTTTTACGCTGCTCCGTGTTCCCCTGGATGCAGGAATCCTCAAAGGATACCTGCTAGTTCCACTCTATTCTGCTATGGTCAGGCATCACCTGGAGTCCTGTGTCCAGTTTTGGGCACCACATTTTAGGAAGGATGTTGACAAGCTCGAGCGTGTCCGGAAGTGGGCAACCAGGATGGTGAGAGGGTTGGAATCCAAGTCTTATGAGGAAAGGCTAGGTTGGGTATGTTTAGCTTGGGAAAGAGAAGGCTTAGAGGGGACACGATTGCAGTCTTCAAGTATTTGAAGGGCTGTCATGTAGAAGATGGAGCGGATCTATTCTCTCTTGCTCCAGATTGCCAGACTAGATCTAATGGGCGGAAATTACAAGGGAGTCATTACCGGCTAAATATTAGGAGAAACTTCTAACTGTAAGAGTGGTTGAGCAGTGGAACATTTTCACTGGACATTTTCAAGCGGAGGCTGGATGACCATCTTTCGGTCCAATGCTTTTTAACTTGTTTATTAGTGATTTGGAATTGGGAGTAAGCAATGAAGTGGCTAAATTTCCAGATGACTCAAAGTTGTTCAGGGTGGTGAGAACCAGGGAGGATTCTGAGGCACTCCAAAGGGATCTGTCGAGGATGGGCGAGTGGGCGGCAACGTGGCAAATGGGGTTCAGTGTGGCTAAGTGCAAAGTGATGCACATTGAAGCCAAATACCCTAACTATAAATACACATTGATGGGGTCCGAACTGGCGGAGACTGACAATGAGAGGGATCTTGGAGTCGTAGTAGATAACTCAATGAAAATGTTGAGACAGTGTACGACTGCAGTAAAAAAGGCCAACACTATGCTCCAGATTATTAGGAAGGGAACTGAAAACAAATCAGCCAGTATCATAATGCCCCTGTATAAATCAATGGTGTGACCACACCTCAAAAAGGATATTATAGCATTGGAAAAAGTGCAGAAAAGGGAAACTAGAATGATGAAAGTAGGTACTTTTCTCCCTTTCTCACAATACAAGGACTCGTGGGCACTCAATGAAATTGCTGAGCAGTCAGGTTAGAACATATAAAAGCAAGTACTACTTCACCCAGAGAGTGATTAACACATGGAATTCACTGCCACAGGAGGTAGTGGCAGCTACATGCATGGATGGTTTCAAGAGGAAATTAGATAAGCATATGGAGCAGAGGTCAATCAGTGGAAAGCCACAAGGTATAGATAGGAACTCTCAGTCTGGGGCAAGTGATGTACTGTATTCTTGGTGCTTGGGGGGAGGGAAACAGTGGGTCAGGACCCTTTTACACCAGGAAGTTATTTTTTTAGCAGAATCATAGAATCATAGAGTTGGAAGGGACCTCCAGGGTCATCTAGTCCAACCCCCCCGCACAATGCAGGGAATTCACAGAAAGGACATCGAAGGAAGAGCTCTGCACCCTACACAACTGTACTAGGTAGGAGCAGCAGAAGATGGAACCAGTTGAGCCATGGGGCCCCTGAACTGCTGGCCCACCCAAGGATCCCCTTGGCTGGGAACTGGGTTGAAACAATGATGAAAATTGGTTCTGGCTCACCCAATGGGGCCATAGCCCAGGTATGAGCCTACCGGACCTTGCAGCATGGCCAGCACCACCAGGGCTGCTTGAGTCAGCTTGCCACTAGCCCCCACGGACTGTCCAGGAACGCCCAAGGGCCAGGACACCCGTTACGGGGGACAGCCCCTCTGAAGTCAGGTCTGGGTGGCAAAGGTCTCAAGCCCTCTGAGTAACCCACTGAACTCAGTGGACTGTATTTCTGCTAAGTGTGTGTGGTTTCAGTTTCAGACCAAGGGCCAAACTAGACATGAAGTAGATCTGCTGTATTAAAGCATTTAGTTGCAGTCACAGTAGGACTGACACTCTCAGGTGAGGCCTGGAGATCTCCCGGAATCACACCTGCTCCATACATGATAGAGGACAACTCTGGGGGAAATGGCTGCTTTGGAGGGGGGAGGGTACAGCCTTATGACATGCGGAGGTCCCTCCCCTCCCCAAACCCTGGGCTCCCCAGGCTCCGCCCCCAAAACTCCAGGAATTTCCCAGCTCAAAGTTGGCAGTCCTGAGCCACAGAGGACTCTGATTCAGAGGAGGAAGGGAAGGGGGGGGGAGGCTGCGGTGGTTCCCGCTGCCCTCTCCAGGGCCTAGACTCCCAGCAGCTGCGGTTTTGCCCTCTCTGGGGTAGGGGACTATTTGGATGGCAAACAGCTGCCACAGGGGACCATTTAGGAGGCAGAAATGGTGTGTGGGACGGAAGGCATGAGTTCCCCCCCCCATCTGTCACATCTATTTATTGGGAAGCAAGTCCCCCGAGGGTTCAGCCTCATGCTGGAGATCTGGGGGTAGAGCCTGGAGAGGACAGGGACCTCAGTGGGGGACAAGGCCACAGAGCCCACCCTCCAAAGGAGCGATTTGCTCCAGGGGGACTGGCACCTGTAGTTTGGAGCACTGTTCCCTCTAAGCTGAGTTAGTGTGAGCTAGCTCACAGTTCCTTAGCCTCTGGCTCACACCTTTTCGTCTTTGCTCAGGAAGGAGAGCTCCAGAGCAAACTCATTGATGCAGTAGCCAAATCTCTCACTCAGAACTTTAATTCCAGCAGCTCACCAAGTAGGATTTTTGCTCATGAGCCTCCACAGCTTAGAGGGAGCATTGGTCTGGAGATGAGCTGTACTTCTGGGGGACCTCCCACCTGGAGGCTGGCACCCCACACAGACAGCATTTATCTTCACTTCTCTGACAGCAATCCAAATAATTTGGCTGCTTCCCAAGGCTGCTTCTGAGCCAAACGTCAGTTTTCTTTCTCTTTTCACCACCCCTCGAGCAGCCCTCCACCGGCAAGTTACTGCACCTCCATCAGAAGCCATGATCGTGCATTCAATTTTTGTTGTTCAGTCGCACAGTCGAGTCCGAATCTTCGCAACCCCATGGACCAGATCACGCCAGGCCTTCCTGTCTTCCACTGTCCTCTGACGTTTGCTCAGTTTCATGTTAGTTGCATCTTTGACACTGTCTAACCATCTCATCCTTTGCCGCCCCCGCCTTCTTTGATCTTCAATCTTTCCTAGCATCAGGGTGTTCTCCAGTGAGTGCTCCCTTCTCATTGGTGGCCAAAGTATTTGAGCTTCAGTTTCATTATCTGGCCTTCCAGGGAGCAGTCAGGGTTGATTTCTTTTAGGATTGACTGATTTGATCTTCTTGCAGTCCAAGGGACTCTCAAGAGTCTTCTCCAGCACCATAGTTCAAAAGAATCTATTCTTCGGCGCTCGACCTTCCTTATAGTCCAACTCTCGCAGCCATACATGACTACTGGGAATACCATTGCTTTGACCATGCGGACTTTTGTTGGCAGGGTGATGTCTCTACTTTTTATCATGCTGTCTAGGTTCACCATCGCTTTCCTCCCAAGGAGCAGGCATCTTTTAATTTCATGGCTGCTGTCACAGTGCATTCAATGACCATGTTCAAATAATAAAAAGGGCACAAAACCCTGGAGAGAAAGTAATTGTGCTTGTGCAAAGAAGGTTTTTGCAACTACCCTTAAGTCACAGAGCACAGTGCAGGATAGGAAGGAGAAAAGACTTCTGAATCAGGGATGCCAACCTCCAGGTGGGACCTGGAGGCAGCCTCGTAGCCGGAAATTCTGGGCTGGTGGGGCAGGGGGAAATTTTGTGGGGCAGCAAGGGGGGGGAGGGGTGGCCACACACCTTCCCTGGACTCCAAGCAGTGATTTCGCCACTTGGAGATCAGGTACAGCCTCGCTAGCAAAAAGTGGGGGCTGCCCGTGCCTTAACTCCAAGCAGCAAAATCACTGCTTGCAGTCCAGGGAAGGTGTGCGGCTGCTAGCCGCCCCCCTTCCTTACCTCCTGCAAGAGCCCACTGATCAGCTGGAGGGCCCTTTAAATCTTAGCAGAGGAGAGGGAGGGGGCACCTGCAAGGTTTAAAGGGCCCGCCAGCTGATCGGTGGGCCACTTGCTCCCACCGATCAGCTGGAGGGCCCTTTTAATGTTACAGGAGGGGAGGGAGGGGCAGCAGCTGTTGTGGGGCGTGCCTCACATTTGAGGGAACAAAGCCCTTAAATGCCCCACCGTAACTATGGGCCTGCCTGAAGGTCTCCTGAAATTACAACTGTTCCCCTGGCGAGGATTCTATGGCACTGTGCCCCCCTGAGGTGCCTCCCCTCCCTGAACCCCACCTTCCCCAAGCCCCACCCCCAAACCTTCAAGAGTTTCCCAGTTGACCTCCCTATCTGAGTACAGGATTAAAAGAATGGTTACAAGGCTTTCTTTGCCTCCTGTGAATGTTTCAGAGTGATACCCCAGATAGTTTTAGATGGCAGAAAATATGCATTGGTATTAATTACAGAATAAATTAGAGTCATTAAGCAGTATTCAACAAGAATTTCGGAGGTTGAATTTCATAGAAGTAAAGGATGCTGGGCGCTTTGTTTTTTTGGAGGAAAGGCTGTCTAAGAGATCTGAATATTCTATGGAATTATATCGTGCTGTGAACCTCTCCTTACAGATCTGGAATGCAACTACAAATATAAAATCAATTCAAGGAAGGAGCACAACAAATTCAGGTTACTTCTTACAATCACTTTAGAATGGTTTAAAGATTTTCTGAGAACCCAAAGGAAGCTGGGTGAAGAAAGGAAGCAAATATCACACACATGACATAAGACCATGTCAGATAAGAACAGCTTGCAAAGATGTTGACCAAAGTTTGAGTGAGTCCATTGGCACCTTTAAGACCAGCCAAGATTTATTCTGGGATAATGCTTTCATGCTCACCGAAATCTATTTGCAAAGACCTCGTAAGGAGAATAAAACCTTCACACAGTAACACCCGCCATCTCATGTTTCCTTGCCTGTGTGGAAGCTCCACACACACACACACACACACACACACACACA
>NW_015175418.1:306475-312410 GCF_001447785.1 Gekko japonicus
CTCAGGCACGGCTGGAAAAGTGGATACAGTCAACCCTAATCTGTCCTTGGAGTACAAGCGTACTCATCACATCACAAGTCGCTTTGCACATGTAAAGCAAACTGTTGCTGCATAGCAAATTAAAAATGGAGATGACGTCAGCCAGCTCCTCCCCTCCATGAATGGAAGAGGTGGCAAGAAGATGCAGGGGAGTGCTCCATAATGGGGTTGCCAGCCTCCAGGTGGGGGTTGGGAATCTCCTGGAATTACATCTGATCTCCAGACTGCAGGAATCACTGGTTTCGTTATTGTTTATTTATTTGAAGCCTTCGTTCCACTCCTCCTGGAGGAGAAAAGGGCTACTTTGGAAGGTGGGCTGCCTGGTCTGATACCCTCCCAGAGCCCCTCCCCTCCCTAAATCCTCAGACCTCCAGGCATTCCCGAACCCAGAGTATGGGCGTTGTGGACTCTGTGTTCAAGATCAGCTTGCCGTGTAGCAACAGAAAGCTGACCTGTTGCCAGTGTGACCTTAGTAGTTTAGCACAGCTGATAGCTGAAAAGCAGCTGTTGGGTGGGAATGCAGAATTTAGAGATTTTGAGCTGGTATCCTTGGGTATGAATATGAACATTGTTAGAGAATGAACTTGATTTCTGCTTTATGGACTTATATTTATTGCTACACACAATGGACTGTGCATACACACACACACACATAGGCTCAGAGAACTGTACATTCCAAGTCACCTGTTGTGATGCAACACATAGCAGGTGCCTGCACAAGCCTTACACGTGTAAGTTAAGGTTTCAGTTACACAGTTACCAGCCTGGTGAACGAGCGCACACCTCCATTATTGTGAGCAGTGAGAAACAACAGCTTGGAGAAGAGACAGCCCCCATTACAGGAATAGTTGTGGTCACGTACGACACATCCATGCTTTGTTCCTGCTTTGGTATTTACTGCCAAATGGACATTTGGTTTACAATGAAATGGCCAGCTTCTATCAACACTTCAATGAAGCATCCTGATGCCAAGGTTTCACACCTGCCCAGATGTCTTCCTTGAGTAAAGTTTTAGATTTCAATATTGACCACTCCTTATAGGCAACCTCCCACTCCTATAGGTAACCAATAGGATTAGTTTTGGGACGGACTAATAGGTAGGTGGGTCCACAGGTTGGAACAGTTACCTCCCACCCAATGGACCACCTATAAAAGTAAAGGACCATTCACTTGGCCCTTCCTAGCTAGCATTCCCCGCAACAACTCCTGTCTGCTTTATACTCCCCTTTTGTCCAGCTTGCTATCCCCAAACCCTTGCCTCTACTTTGATCTCTTGATCTGCAGTCAAGAGACCCACACGTGCTGGCTGGTTCTAGTCGTGTGTTAACTTCCCTAGAATTCTATTTCTTCCCATCCATTCTTCATTGGAACAACCAAAGCTGTGAAGATAGATAAGTATCACCCATCATCATCCCCACCTGCTAATGCAACCGTGCTTATTTTTAATACTGTATTTCTAAGGAACTTGATTGAATGTGTGAGTGCATCAGTATTGTTTGCATGAGATTTATTATTTAAGTAAAAGACAGTTATTTTAACAACACCAGCCTCAACTCCTTCTCTGGTAACCCTTGGTGGGAACAGAACCTTGGTATAAACTGGCAAGAACCCATTTATAAATTGCCAATTGCTGTAAATAAAGCAATTCGGCTAACATACTGGCAGGTGCTCCAAGGGAAGAAGTAGGCCCATCTTACCTTTGGAAGGAACTCAACAAAGTGATCTTAGGCAAGCTACTTTCATTCCGCCCCCCCACCCATACCCCATTTTGGAGGTGTTCATACCAGTCTGTCTTACAGGTTTACTAGATTCAGGTGGGTAGCCACGTTGGTCTGAAGCAATAGAACAAAGTTTGAGTCCTGTGGCGCATGGACCCGAAAGCTTATACCCAGAATTTAACTTTTTTTGTCTGAACGGTCCCCCTGGACTCAGCCTTTGTTTGACAGGTTTACTGTAGGGCTTTCAGCAAGAAAATGCATCGAAAGTTGTTCTGAAGATTCAAAAGAGCTGTATAAATGCTTATTGCCCTCACAGTGTCCTTGAATTGACCTCATGTGCTTATCTGCCTGTCCGCCATGAAGCATCTGCCTTCGCTGGCATAGAGAGCCTTGCTGTAAGGTCCTTGCTGCAGTCTGAAGTCAGTTGCTCTGACTTCACAGGGCTGTGCTCAGCTCTCTTTCTTCTTGGCCTCCTGCCTTTATCCCTTCTCTTGTGTTGCAGTCTGGATCCCTGAAAGTCTGCAGGGTGAGCGTTCAAACCCAGCACAGGAAGCGGGGATTGCCAGGCAGGTGCCACGCCGGCAGACTGGAACTTTCCCAGCTGCTGGTGAAGGGGGCTGACTGTGCTGTTTATTCAGTAGACCTTAAAACACTTTGGCATGTTTCAGATACAGCAGAGGTGTATCTGCAGTGCTAACTATGGAAATGTGGTAGACAGAAGGAACACATTTAGAAAAAATTTGCAAAAAGGGCTGAGAAAGGATATTCTCAAATTCAGTTTGCGATTTTGCACTGGAGAATCAAATTCACCTTGATTAGTAATGAAACTTGCCATATGTATTTGTGTGTGGAGAAGTAACACAGAAACATAGAGCTGGAAGGGACCTCAAGGGTCATCTAGTCCAACCCCCCGGTACAACACAGGAAATTCACAACTACCTTCCCCTCTACTTCCCCAGTGACCCCTACTCTATGCCCAGAGGAAGTCAAAAGGGTAGGTTTCATTGGCTGTCATGGATCTTCATGTACTTAGGAAACATCATTGACATTGTATTCCACTGGCGGTTCCTTTTCTTCTCCCTCATCCAACACTTTCTGTCCCGGTGATCTTGCCTCCTCCAGACCATTCAAGCAAAGGCTGTGCTCTGTTGCTTCAGTGGGTCCTGTGCTCGGTGGGGCACAGGAGTGGGCAAATCTGTGGGCTGCCACAGTGGGGGGCTCCTTCTCCTGCATAAGAGCAGCCTCCCATTTTCCCACCATCCTAGTTCATCACAGAACTCCCATAATATCACAAGTTTGAGACGGGTGTTCTCATTTTCTGTTTATTTAGACTGGACTTGATTATGAGTCATTCATCAAAGCAGAAGATAAGATGGGGAGGAAAATATTGACAAAATAGAGTTCATTATTTTGTCACTTGGATGGGATCCAGATATAACTGTGAATGTTACAAACAAACAAACCCCATCTGTGAAAGCAAGGAGATGGCAGTGATTTCCTGTCTGTGTTCAATTTCATTAGCAGGCGGATAGAGGCTTTATTTAAAAAAATGAGGGAATCGTCATGGCTCAATATAAGCACTTTCATCAGGCACAGAATTTTTGCAAGCCACCTCACATAGAGAGAAGCAGATGCAAATCGGAAGGAGTTTAAATGCACCTTTTATGGACCACTCTAAAAAAAAGCAGCACCCAATTTTCCATCTTGGCCTCATCCCCCTCCAGAGCACCCCCTGCCCATCAGCCTGGTTGGGTTTATGTGCTCTAAGCTTTGCTCCTTACAGAGTGAGTTCTCTAAGGCCATGTTAATTTCAGACTATTGTTTCATAGGTTCCCTCTCATTCACGGAGTATCCACAATCAAAACTGCCAGTTTCATGAGTGTGACGGACTGCACTTTAAAAAAAACTTAGAAGAGCTATACAAACAGCTGAAGGACTGAGAAGGGTTAATTCTTCACAGAGCCAGAGAACCTTGAGTGACAGGCTGCTCCAAGAGATCTGATTGGTTAGCATCAGCTGAGCAGATGAAAAAGTAGAGTTGGTTTTTATACCCCAGTCTTCACTACCCAAAGGAGCCTCAGAGCGGTTTACAATAATCTTTCCCTTCCTCTCCCCACAACAGACAACACAGTCTCAAAGAACTGTGACTGACCCAAGGTCACCCAGCTGGCTTCATGTGGAGGAGGGGGGAATCAAACCCTGTTCTCCAGATTAGAGTCCACCGCTCTTAACCACTGCACCAAACTGGGAGGATTCAGTCTGATTTCAGCCCTAGCTGAGAAGAGTCGTGTTCTGACAGTTTTTGAATTCAGCCCTGACTGAGAGCAGTTTTAACACAAACAGGAGAACTGGAGCAAGTTGGCAAGGACCAGTGGGTAGTTAGATGGAGACTCCCATTCAGGCCAAGGAAAGGGGATAGAGCTTCAAGAATGAGAAGGAAATTCCCTACCCAGTCAAACAGGGAGTTCTGAGGAGTGGGGAGATGCCTGGTTTGGGGTGGTTAGAAGCTGCCTTTGGGAACCTTAAGAGTCAGTTAAAGACTCAAGACGAGTCCTGGTGTGATTCAAGAGAAGGGGTCTGGGTACTGGAAAGAGTACAGCAGCCTTCTGGAAACCAAAAGAGTCAGAGAATACCCAAAGAAAGTGTACTGGAGTGTTTGGGGGAAACACTGGAACAAAAGCCTCTCAACATATTTGAGTAACTAGCGTCAGAAACTCTCATTAGCCTGAAACACTAGAACTAAAATTTGTGCATGTACTGGTTTTACCTCAGAAATTTCACCCCCAATTTCACCTCTTACCTGTCTCTGTTGAGTAAAATATTTTGTTAATTTGGAATGGCATTTAAGTCGTATAACTTAAAGGGGGCTCTCATTCCTTCCCTCAGGTTCCTGGGCTAAGCAAACAGCCAAAATATTATATTGTGACAGGGTGGGACAGCCAGAACTCTTCAGGACAGAAGAAAACAGACAACTACGGTGGCTCAGTCAGTAAATGGAAGGGAAAATGGAGGGAAAAACTTGCCTCTGAGGGTGGGAAGAGGACAGGGGTGTCATACATAAATTAAATGTCATTTTTGCTGTTGTTGTTTTTAGCCATTCAGTTGTGTCTGACTCTTGGCAATTCTATGGGCCAGCTCTCTCCACATTTTTCAGTCTTTTTTTCCCCCAATCCCCCTAAGGGGAGGTTTTTATTGGGGTTTTTTACAGACTACAAAACTACAACAGAAAATATAGGGAAGGGAACTACAACTAGGGGAAACAGAAAAAAAACCCACAACTAACTAAAAACCCAAGAGTAGGAGATCAATATCTCAGCTTATCATCATGCTATTTTCAAAAAACAATCAATAATACAATGAATTTAGTCAATTATGCTAGATTATTATTATTTAACCATCCCTTTAACTGTTTATAGAAATCCCCAGAGCATCCCCAAGTTATTTCAACATTTTTTTCAGGCACGCATCAGAGTCCTTCAGCCCTTATTTGTTCTTATCTTTTCTAATCCTCAGTTTATATAGGCCTTTGGGGGCAGCCGCCCCCTTTTCTGAAGGGGAGTCCTTGTCCGAAGTCCCCGAGCCCAACTCGCCATCAGATTTGCTTTCTTCTTCCTCCCCTTTGCCTTCCTCTGGTTCCCCAAGCTGTGTTTGCAGAAATTCCCGTGCTTTGAAAACAGAGTCAATCTTTTCTTTTTTATCATGGATCTCAAAAACGACGCCTTCTCTGATTACCCATCTGTAAATGATAGAATTTGTTTGTAAGAAAGATCATGGATCTTAAAAACGACGCCTTCTCTGATTACCCATCTGTAAATGATAGAATTTGTTTGTAAGAAAAGGATTAATTCTTTATAGTTCTTTCTCCTCTGTCTTATATCAAATGGAATTTCTTTTAAAATCTTGATATTATTGTCCCCAATTTTCAAGTGTGTTCCCGAAGTTGCTTACAAAATTGCTCACATTACTCTTCAAAAATCTGACCACTATTTCCCCAGGCAGATTATTTTTCTTGATGTATGATGAATAAAATCTGTAGACCAAATCCATCTCACTGCAAAGATACTCCGCTGTTAAATCTGTCATTAGGGCTATTGCTTCACTCAGCTGTTGCTTCAGATTCTCTCCTCTAAATTCCGGGACCCCTTGGAACCGAAGGACCAAATTTGCTTTATCCATTT
>NW_015175418.1:312741-320840 GCF_001447785.1 Gekko japonicus
TCGGACCCCCTCCCACATGCTGGTGTGCAGTTTACATCCCCGGGATGTCCAGGAGATGCGTCTGCCTGTGTGTCACCATAAACCGGAAGAACCACATTTTTCAGTCTTTTTTTGTCATTTTTTTTTATTTAGGATATAAACATTCATAATCAACATTAAATTTTTTACATTTGTCCCTTTCATACCCTACCCACCTCCCTTTCCCCCTCCCTAATATATGGCTGCCCACAGTGCTTTGACCTCTTGCCCATCTCTTTATTAATTTTTACAACAACAATTTTCTTTTTGTAATTCACTAGGTAACTATTATTTCACTATAGTAATTAATTTTTAACTTATCCTATCTCCCAAGCATTCTATGATTAATAATTATTAAAACTAAACAAATTGTCTTTTACTTCCCAATACTTTTCTAAGTATTCTTTTAGATCCTTCCAGTCATTATAGAAATCTTCTGCTTCCATATTATTCAACTTTCTTGTCAGTTTGTCCATTTCAACTGAAAATAATAATTTTTTAATCCAATCTTCAATCTTCGGGACTTCTTGCTGTTTCCAATTCTGAGCATACGTCATTCTTGCTGTAGTTATCATATACCACATCAGAGTTCTCTTTGATACATTAACCTCTTCCATTTTTAGTCCCAAAAGTAGTATTTCTGGTTCCTTTTTAAATGTACATTTCGTGATCTTTTCCATCTCTGCATGGATCTCACTCCAAAATTTCTTTGCTTTTTCGCATGTCCACCACATATGGTAAAAAGAGTCCTTCACTTTTTTACACTTCCAACATTTATTAGACATATTGATATTCATATTAGCAATCTTTTTCGGTGTCATATACCACCTATACATCATCTTATAACAATTTTCTTTAAAATTATAACACATTGATATTTTTAGTGCATTTTTCCATAAATACCCCCAAGATTCTATTGTTACTTCTGTGTTCATATTTACTGCCCATTTTATCATCTGCTCTTTAACCGTTTCATCTTCAGTATACCATTTTAACAATATTTTATACATTTTTGAGATACATTTTTCAGTCTTGTACTGTTTCTTTGAGTTGTTCCATGCTCAGGCTGGTGTTGACTTTTATGGTGTCTAGCCACCATGTTCTTTGGTGGCCCAGTTTCCTTTGCCACTAACCAATCCAAGCATGATTGCTTTTTCTAGTGAGTTCTTCCACATGACATGCCTCAAATAAGTTAGTCACAGTTTTATGATTTTCCTTCCAATGATATGTCTGGTTTTATGCACTCCAGGATTCACTTGTTTGTCACCTTTGCTCTCCAAGGAATGTGCAGGAGCCTTCTCCAGCACCACAGCTCAAGTGAGTCGATTTTCCTCCTGTCTTGCTTCTCCATGGTCCGTGTAAACTCATTTCTGTAATTTATACTTCCTTTCACCAGGCTCATTGCAAATGAGCGCAGAACTTCAGTGTGCTCTAAAACCAACCCACACCTGTCTTTACAAGTGGAATGCATTCCTTGGTGGATGGGTCCTGTACTTCAATACAGAACATTCCAGCTCAGCTTTTCCTACTGTAGCAAGACGAAGGGAATTTGGGGGGGTTGGACTACAGAATCATGAAGCCATTGCGCTAGACTTTGTTCATGTCTGCAATGAGGTAGGATTCAGTCCAACAATACACAACCCTGTGTTTATATAACTCTTCCCCGCCTGTCTTTTAAAAATGGGATAGGATTTTGTCCATTGTACATCTCTGAAGCAACATTGCCTGTTGAGCAAGAGCAATATTTCCCCTGTCTCTGAAACACTGTAATTATAGAACTCCACCTCTAGAATTTCACTCTACAGGGATTCACAAAAGGGACCCATTTCTTAATTGTACCCCTGAGATGTGTACGTGGACTCAAGTGATCCTTTGCCACAGATTTGTGGCTGATTCTGAAATCTGCCCACTGAAATCTGGATCAGTGTGACATTCTTGTGGCACTGCAATGTTCATTTATTCACTTGTTTAACCCACACATTTATTCATTTCCTTAGTTACTTTATTTAACCATTTCCATCCCGCCTTACGTCCTAGGCTGAAGGCAGCCAACAATGAAGCAACCAAGCTGCATGGACAGAACTTATAATAATCTGATCATCAAAATTAAAACATAGCTTAAAATACACACGTCACCAGTCTAAAAGCTCTCCAGATTTAACACCTAAGAGATCAGTGAGACACCAGGAAGAGAATGAGCACAGCCAAATCTGCAGGAGAAATTCGCCTGCCACCAAATAAGGCTGCATTATGTGCCTCCCTAAGTACCCTTGTATGACTTAACATCAAATAAGGCTCCAAATATTTCTCAAATATACAATAGTATTCAATACATGAAATGCAAGAAATACAGAAATATACAAAAGATAGGCTGGGGATTTAAAGCAATTTAACTATTTACTATTTAGGTAAAGGTAAAGGTTCCCTTGCTCGAAAGCCAGTCGAATCCGACTCTAGGGTTGCGGTGCTCATCTCCGTTTCAAAGCCTAAGAGCCAGCGCTGTCCGAAGACGTTTCCGTGGTCATGTGGCCGGCATGACTAAACACCAAGGCGCACGGAATGCTGTTACCTTCCCACCGAAGTGGTACCTATTTATCTACTTGCAATTTCTTGCTTTCGAACTGCTAGGTTGGCAGGAGCTGGAACTAGAGACAGGAGCTCACCCCGTCTTGCGGCACCCGGGTCTTGAACTGCTGAACTACTGACCTTCCACAGCCTGCAGTTCAGCGTCTTAACCACTTGAGCCACCGCAGCTCCCAAAAGAAAGATTTCACAAATTCCAATTTCAATGGACTGAAAACATGATCTTCGAATGTCCATCAAGCAAGTACATCCACTTCTTAAGATTTAAGATAAACAATGTAAAGTACGCTGCAATCAGCAAGCAGATCTTTAAATCCCCAGCCTAAATTGAAATGGAAGCACCAACAAGACAGATCTGATAGGGTTTTTTCAAGGTTTTTATCCCCTAAGCAAGGCACACACTTCCTGGGCCAGTGTTGCCATGGACCTGGCCGGCAGCAGTGGGGGCCCAGGAGGGAATGCCAGTCAGTCACCTCAGCAAGCAGTTGGTGGATTGGACTGAGCTTAGCTCCGGCAACCATTCTCTCCTCACTGGGCACCTCAGAGCAGTTTCTTGGGCGAGTCACCTGGAGAACCAGCCCACTAAATATATCCCAGAACTCAAATGGAGCAAACTGGAAAGAGAGCCACTTGTAAGGACCAGATATTATTTTGCATTTTATTCCTAGCATACCTTGTTGGTAGCAGTTCTGTTAATATATTTTTGGTTAAGCATATTTTTAAAATGGACTAACAAACAAAAGGCAGACTGATACAAATCTGCAGTGCCACGCATATCTGCCAATTACAACTATGAAGTGCAGTAGGCAAAGCGTCAATCCCCAGGGATTCTTCTACAGACAGCATGGGACTTCAGGTGACCATTTTTCTTTTAATGAATGGTGGAACTTTTGCAGACGCTCACAGTTGGGTTGTCCAAAGGAGCCGGACCGTTGCGTTTTCTTCCACTATTCTTTCAGCACATGGTAGAGTTCCATGTGTGAGAGAAAAAGTACCATTTGGGATGGAATACATGTTAGCCATGTTTGAGCATGATGGCTCCTCAGAGCACCCAAAATGTGATGACTGCAAAGCCCATATGACAATAGGGAAAACCTAACAATTTGAGTCCAATGTAAATATTGGTGCTTAAGAGTTTTTCTATGATTCTCTCATCCGTGATCATTCGGAAGGTAGAGCGTTCTTGGCATTAACATAGCCTGCCTTTACTGCAACATTTAAGTGTTGCCCCTGTTATCCAAGGCATCTGGATTATTTGGCACCAGCCTCAAACAGTCTTCTTGTGGGAATGTATCCTTCTAGGCTGAACACATTTTGGGGACTGGAATGACTCTAAGATTTTGAATGCCAAACAAACAAATTGGCTGGTTCCAACCGAATGTTCCTCCCACAAGTGCAACAATACAAACAACCACAACCACAACTGTAACACTAAATGCCTACTTGTTTAGCTCAGAATGACTAAAGTTTTCCCAGCTCAGTCCTCTGTGTGGGTCTTTGGGTGAGCAATGGACACAATTTTCTTCTGGGGGGGGGGAGTAGCACAAGAATTCAAGCCTGGGAACTAGATTATGGTTTGACATAGTAACTCAGGGCAAATCACTGAGGTCCTGATCCAGCCAAGCATAAACATTTTAAAAGCCCTCTTGATTCCAGTAGGAGAAATTTGAACCTCTGTTTAACTCTGCCCATGGAAATCATTGGGTCTTGGAAAAGCTCCCCCCCACTAGATTATGCCAGATGTTTATAAATGCAAGATCAACTAATGAATGATAAGCATATTCCAAAATGTGTAATACTGACCTTCCCCATCCAAAATGAAGCACTTTAAAGATCTATCAATTTCATGTCGAGAACTGAGATCAACAGGGTGGAAATGAGAGCCAGTGAGGCACTCATAGTTTGGTCGGATTGTACTCTAGGCTCATATTCTTCATCATAGTAGTTTTATTTTAGGAATATGTTCCTTTGTGTGCATCTGATGAAAAATCTGTGATTAGCTCTTTCATCAGAAGCAGAAAGAAGCCCCCTCTCACCCATGAAAGCTCATGAGCACTTGTTGCTTACAAAAATAACCCCAATATGTTATTTTTAAAAGCATTATTATGTTATTGACGTGTAAAGACAACTTGAGACCAGCACAATGACTGCACTAGTCTGACATGTGTATCCGGCATGACTTTCTCAGACCCCCGGATAACATTTCCAAGTTGAAAATGGCCAGAGGGACTCCACCCGAGGTCCTTCAGACCTCGATCTCGAGTCCCATCATACATGCATTTTCAGCATTGCGGGAGCTGAATAAGCACCCTCTGGCTGATCCACACGACGCCGGCCGGCCTCCCCGTCCCACCGAGCTACTCTGGCGGGCAGGAGGTGCGCCTCAAGGGAAGGGGCGGCGGGAAGTTCCAGCAGGTCCCGCGAGGGCGCCCGTCGGCTGGCCGGGGAGAGGCAGACCGGGCGGGGTGGGGGTGGGGGAGGGCAGGGGCTGCCCGTTCGAGTCCAGGCGCGGCGGAGCCCTGCCGCTGCGGGGGGCGCCCAGTTCAGCACCGCGGACAGCTCCCGACTACTCACCGTCCTCGTCCTCGTCGAAGACCGGCGGCTGGCGGGAGCGAGCGCCGCCCATCGTGGCCGCATCCCCGTCGCCGCCCGGCTGCCGGAAGGCTCCGCTCGGCATCGCCCTAGCCGGGCATCGGCGCCTCGCCGCCCAGCCGCTCTCCCGGCCGCCCTCCGCCTCCGCCTCCCGCTCGGCCCGCCGAAGGGGCGCTGCGACGGCCGCCGGTGGAGGGGTGGGGGTGGGTGACCCCGCCGAAGGCAGCCGAGCCGTCGCCTGCCGCCCAGTCCGGACGCGCACTGCCTGCCTGCCTGCCTGCCGCTGGCCGAGAGCCCCGCGCCGGGAGGGGAGGGGAGGGGAGGGCGGTGCCGCCGCGCCAAGAGCCGGGGAGGGAGCGCTCCTGCCCGCCCGCCCGCGACGGCTCGCCCGTCGACCAACCGACGGCTCCGCCGAGCCCGGGGGAAGTCCCTCCCCGATCTCTGGGCTGCCGCCGCCCCAGAATGAAGCCGGCGTGCCAGCAGCGCCGTCCAGGGCTTGCTTGGGGGGCGGGGGTCGGCCCGGACGGCGGCCGCTCTCCTCGCTCTCAGGTTTCAATTTCAATTTATTATGGGTCTATATGACCGAAGTCTTGACCAAAAGAGAATGCAAAAGGGGTAAAATAGGTACATAAAATTGACACGCTCTCAGGTTTCCTCCGCAGGCAAGACAGAGCAGAGGGGAACCTCACCGACAGGGGCTGCTGCTGAACTGGTGGCTGGATCTGCAAACGGAGTCCCTGCGATCCTGACGGCCATTCCAGGACTCCAAGTGTGGGTGCTGGGGGAGTCTCGGGCTACCATCTGGGAGACGCCCAGGCCGGAACTCCCCCTCTGCGGGGGGGGGAGGAACGCTGGGCCAGCAGCCCCTGAGTCTCTTGGCTTCACCTGCCGCGCAGGGGGATTGCAGTGAGGGGGAACGGGAGGAGAGGAGAGGATGAAGACGCCAGCCACTGGGTCTCCCTTGGGGAGAAAAGCAGGGTGTAGATATCTAGAATAAATACGTTTGGGAGCTGATTCTGATTGCCCTTAGGAAACAGGGATGTCGAGAAGGGAACAAGAATGGGATCCCATGCGGGTCCACTTGATAGGGAAAACAGGACCCAGAAGATCATAGAATCACACGGAGCTGGAAGGGGGCACACAGGCCATCTAGACCTGCTCAAGGCAGCATCCCTGACAAGTTTTCGTCCAGCTGCTGCTTGAAGACTGCCGGTGAGGCTCACCACCTCCTGAGGCAGCCCATTCCACTGCTGAACTGTTCTTACTGTAAGTCCCCCCCAATATCCAGGCACTACCTTTCTGCCTGTAATTTAAAGCCATTCTTGCAAGTCCTTTCCTCTGCTGCCCACAGGAACAGCTCCCTGCCCTCCTCTAAGTGACAGCCCTTCAAATACTTAGAGAGAGCCATTGTGTCCACCCTCAACCTCCTCTTCTCCAGACTGAACACTCTCAAGTCCCTCAGCCTTTCTTCTCCAAGCCCCTGACTGTCTTGTCACTCTCCTCTTACCTGCGCTATTCTGTCCACATCCTTTTTGAAGTGAGACCTCCAGAACGCTCCAGGTGCAGCCTGACCAATGCAGTGTACAGCGGGACTATGACATCTTGCAATCTGGATATTATGCTTCTGTTGATACACCCCAAGACTGCATTGGCTTTTTTTTGCTGCTGCATCACACTGACTGCTCATATTTATCTTACAATCTACCTGTACCCCGAGATCTTGTTCAGACACACTGCTACCCAAAGGTGGATCCCCCATCTAGTATGGATGCTTGCCATTTTTGTTACCCAGATGTAGGACTCTGCACTCATCCTTGTTGACTTGCCTCTTATTCACATCCACCCACTTTTTCAGTATGTTCAGATCTCACTGAATTCTATTTCTATCTTTCAGTGTGTTCACTCCTCCTCCTAATATGGTGTCATCTCCAAATTTCATGAGTTGCCCCTCCATCCCTTCATCCAGATCATTTATAAAAACATTGAAAAGTACTTAGCCCCGAACGGAGCCCTGTGGCACTCCACTGGACACCTCCCTCCGATCGGGTGAAATGCCATTGACAACTACTCTTTGTTAGCCGAATTGCTTTATTTACAGCAATTGGCAATTTATAAATGGGTGCTTGCCATCTATACCAAGGTCCTGTTCCCACCAAGGTGTCAGAACCCACAGCCAACAACTAAGTACACGCATTCAGGAATGGTTCTACTTTTACTGCAGAGCTATAGATGCAGTAAAGTAGGCACTGTTAAGAATGGCGGTGGCCCCATGGGCATAATAGGATATAGGGTATTCGTATGCACTCCCCCACAGTACTGGCCAATTAGGCGGCCTCCCGCGCGCGGGCTAAGGCTCAGAGACCGTTAGGTAGCTGAAGCTGAGAACGAACACTCTCCCACGGCACCTAATGAAATCCCAAACACTACAACACCCTCCTGCACATCTGTATAGATAAGTGTTTTGGCGCACAACAGAAAAAGCACAGAAAGGAATGCAATAGCAATTAACCTGAAAGGAAAGCAATAGCAATTACCCAGACACAGACCAACCTCCCCAACTTTCATGACAGCATAGCTGACACAAGGGTCACCAGTAAAGGAGTTCGAGGCTGTTGTAGTTAAAATAGATGTCTTTTACTTAAGAAAATAAATCTCATACAAACAATACTGATGCACTCACACATTCAATCAAGTTCCTTAGAAATACAGTATTAAAATAAGCACTTTTGCATTAGCAGGTGGGGGTGATGATGGGTGATACTTATCTGTCTTCGCAGCTTGGTTGTTCCAATGAAGAATGGATGGGAAGAAATAGAAAACTAGGGGAATTAACACACGACCAGAACCAGCCAGCACGTGTGGGCAGTGGAGGCAAGGGTTGGGGATAGCAAGTGGGACTTAAGAGG
>NW_015175418.1:320916-326063 GCF_001447785.1 Gekko japonicus
TTGCCTATAAGAAGTGGCCAATATTGAAATCTAATACCTTACTCTAGGAATGGCATCTGGGCAGGTGTAAACCTTGGTGTCAGGATGCTTCATTGTATTGTAGATGAAGATGGCCATTCTCTTTGTGAACCAAATGTCCATGTTGCAGGAAATACCAATGCAGGAACAAAAGCAATGATGGGTAGTACGTGACTACAAGTGATCAAGCAATTTATTTATTTATTTATTTATTTATTTGTACCCCGCCCTCCCCCGTAGGGCTCAGGGTGGCTTACAAGGCAAGATAAACTTGTTACAATAAAACATAATATACCTATAATTTTAAAAACATACTATACAATTTAAAAACCAGTCCTAACAAGTAAAGTGCTCAGTAATCCGTCAAAACTCCAAAACCCAAAGATGACGGAACAATTCCAAGAAAGTTCCTGGTAGACAGTCTATGGCTTCAATGTTCAGATGTTCCGATGTTCCTTCTCAAGGGCCTCTTTCAACCCCCCACGATGGAAATATAGTGGGAGGGGGCCGGCGGCCCCTACTCAAAAGCCTGGTGGAAGAGCTCCGTCTTGCAGGCCCTGCGGAACTGCATCAAATCCCGCAGGGCCCGGATCTCCTCCGTGAGCTCTTTCCACCAGGTAGGGGCCGGCACCGAAAAGGCCCTGGCCCTCGTGGCGGCCAATTTTGCGTCTCTGGGGCCCGGGATAGTTAACAAATTTTGGGCCCCAGACTGTAGTGCTCTTGGGGGAACATACGGGGAAAGGCGGTCCCTCAGGTAGGTTGGACCCAGGCCATGTAGGCCATGGGGGCTGTCTCTTCCCAAAGTTGTTGTTTCTCACTGCTCACAATAATGGAGGCGTGTGCTTCTTCACCCAGACTGTTCACTGTGAGCTGAAACCTTATTCACGTGTAAGGCTTGTGCAGGCGCCTTCTATGTGTTGCATCACAACAGGTGACTTGAAATGTACAGTTCTCTGAGCCTATGTGTGTGTGTGTGTGCACAGTCCATTGTGTGTAGCAATAAATAGAGTTCATAAAGCAAAATATCAAGTTCATTCTCTAACATCTTTGGGTGTGGTTCTCCAGCCAGTTCCCTGTCCACGTACAGTCCAGTCCAGTCCACAGTCCTCCAATTTACCCATCAGAACATCGTGGGCGACTTTGTCAAAAGCTTTCCTAAAATCCAGGTAAATGATGTTGATGGCATTCCCTCGATGCAGGATGCTCGTCACTTAATCAAAGAAAGAAATGAGGTTGGACTGGTGGGACCTGTTGGGGACAAATCTGTGCTGACTTCCCCGGATCACCAAGTTGTTCTTCAGATGCTCACAGATTGATCTCTTTAAGATCTGCTCCAGTATCTTCCCTGGGACAGAGATCAGACTGACCGGTCTGTAGTTTATTTCCTCTTTTTTTTTTTGAAGATTGGGATAACATTGCTTTTCTCCAGTCTTGTGGAACATTGAAAATGTCGAGACAGTGTGTGACTGCAATAAAGAAGGCCAATGCTATGCTGGGGATTATTAGGAAGGGTATTGAAAACAGATCAGCCAATATCATAATGCCCCTGTATAAATCAATGGTGCGACCTCATTTGGAATACTGTGTGCAGTTCTGGTCACCACACCTGAAAAAGGATATTATAGCTTTGGAAAAAATGCAGAAAAGGGCAACTCGAATGATAAAAGGGTTGGAACACTTTCCCTATGAGGAAAGGTTAAAGCGCTTGGGACTCTTTAGCATGGAGAAACGACGACTGAGGGGTGACATGATTGAGGTTTATAAGATTATGCATGGGATAGAGCAGGTAGAGAAAGAGGTACTTTTCTCCCTTTCTCACAATACAAGAACTAGTGATTAACACATGGAATTCACTGCCACAGGAAGTGTTGGCGGCTACAAGCATGGACGGCTTCAAAAGGGAATTAGATAAGCATATGGAGCAGAGGTCCATCAGTGGCTATTAGCCACAAGGTATAGATAGGGGCTCTGGGGCAAGTGATGCTCTTTCTTCTTGGTGCTTGGGGGGGGGGTTAACAGTGGGAGGGCTTCTAATGTCCTGGCTCCACTGGTGGACCTTCTGATGGCACCTGGTATTTCTGGCCACTGTGTGACACAGAGTGTTGGACTGGATGGGCCTTTGGTCTGATCCAACATTGGCGTCTCTTATGTTCTTATGGACAAAGGCCATGCAAGTTGCAAGGCCTCAAGCTCTCTAGAAAGTTCTTTGAGCACTCTTGGGTGCACACTGTCTGACCCCCAGGGATTTGTACTCATCCAATGCAGCCAGGTGCAGTGCTGCTGGACTCTGTCCATGTGTCATAAGACCATGATAAGAGCCCTATGAGATACTGCGATCTGGTGGTTCGTGAGTACAGCATCCTGTTCCACACAGTAGCCAATAAGGCATGGGTGTATGAGATTTCCCGGTGAGCCTCTTTGCTGCTGGCCTCACTTCAGCCCTGCAAAGAAAGGAGGACAGAAGGACGGAGCACCCTCTCTCCCAGCGCTGCCCACTTGAATAGCTGCGAGCCCAACTGGGAGGTGCCTCCTAGAAAAGAACAGCCATGCCAGGCCCTTTTCCAGGGAGGGGTTCCCCCCTAGGCACACAAACAAATGGCAGCTGCAAGAACCTCTGGGTGGAAGTGGAGCAGGGGTGAAGATTTTATCCTTTGTTGCTGCTTCCTGCCACCACAATGGATTTATTTCGAACTGTTACATTTGTAGGGGGAGTTCTTCTGGCTGAAAAGAGCTCTGTAAACACAGCAATTAGGAGCTGTGGTGGCTCAAGTGGTTAAGACGCTGAACTGCAGGCTGTGGAAGGTTGGTAGTTCAGCAGTTCGAGACCCGGGTGCCGCATGATGGAGCGAGCTCCCATCTCTAGTTCCAGCTCCTGCCAACCCCTAGCAGTTCGAAAGCAAGAAATTGCAAGTAGATAAATAGGTACCACTTCGGTGGGAAGGAAACAGCGTTCTGTGCGCCTTGGTGTTTAGTCATGCCGGCCACATGACCACGGAAATGTCCTCGGACAGCGCTGGCTGTTCGGCTTTGAAATGGAGATGAGCACCGCAACCCTAGAGTCGGATTCGACTGGCTTTCGAGCAAGGGAACCTTTACCTTTAAACACAGCAATTATAATTATAGATAGATAAACTGATGCGAATATCAATGTATGTATGACCTGGGTCCCTCTGGCCCAATTGTCTAATCTGAGTAGCAGCAATCCTAAACGGGTCTAAGATTCTTCCTCTAGTCTGTTTATTCCCAGGAAAGCCTTATTAGGATTGTATGGTTATGTGTTTACTACTTCAGCCCTGCTGAGCGACCCAGACACAATCAACATGCAAGTATGTGCTCTACCGCTCTGTCTGAACCCTGTAAACGGAGAAGCTTCAAGGGGAGATTACAATATGAGATTGCTGAACCTGAGCTGATTTACAAGCTCAGAGCAAGAGACCCCGCAGGGCTGAATCGGGACATAGGACTCTTAACCCACTACAGATGCAAATTTTCTGGGCCCCCCCCCAGCATTTCTCCTCCCCTCGAGTTGAGCTGATTGCAGTGCACCGGGTACCTCTGCATCCTGAGTCCCTTCTTTCCAGCACCCCAGAGGTCTCCACACCAACTCCTACCCGACCAAGGGAGCTTCAGCTCTCAAGAGCTCCTACCCTGAAACTCTTGATTGTCTTGTAGGTGTTCCAGGACTCAGCCTGTGTCGCCTTCCAAGAGACCTTGTTTTGCCAATAGTGACACCTAGTGGTCCATTGAGTACTTCCACATTGCTGTTTCTAGTGCCTTCATCAGAAACAGTTAAAGTATTTTGCCAGATTTTTCCAGTATGAGCCTATTCTACAGTGTGAGTGAAGGTGGCTGTTGCTTAAACTCTCACAAAAAATGCCTCTCCTTCACTTTCTTTGCCACGTAACCCAGGACAACAGGTTCATATATATAGCGGGCGGCCCTCGGGGGGGGGGGGGAGTGTCAATAGTGTCTCACACACAACTTTAAACTCTCATGTATGTATCTATTGCCATATTTATACTCCTGCATGAAACGCATAGCGATGTACAACCAAGAGGCATGTTTGCTGTTGAACGTGTGGCCCTGCCTGTCTGAGCCAAAGTGTGTTGCCTTCTCCTGCTTCTTGAAGGTGAGTAGTCAGATAAAAAACAAGTTGCCTGTGATTTTCCAATAAGATTGAGGGGAAGTCAATCTTTTCTCTATGCATTTAGCCCTGACAGGGATCATACAGGAAGCTGCACAAAGCAGTGCATGGCAGTTCAGGGTTGGGGTTTTTTTTGGAGTGGAGGGACATGATCTGACATTTTTTTTGTGGTCAGATTCATTTGCATAGAAGCAAATGAGGGAAGGCCTGACTCCCCCCCCACCTGCTCCTTGGGATGGATGCCAAATGCTGCTGTGGAGCCAGGAGGGTCGGGGCGTTGGCTTGGGCGGGCCTGTGTGGCTCTGCACTCTGGAGCAGCCAATCAGCCACCACGTGGCCTTTGCCCCCGACCAGCCCAGACGTCACCGCTTGCTGAGCTCCGTCTTCCAGCGCATGTCTGGCTTGGCCTCCCCCCACAAGGAGAGGGGCTGGGTGGACCCCACAGGAGGGGACGAAGCAACGCGCTCAGTCGGCACCTTTTGCAACAGCGCATGCCCATCAAGGGCACACTGCAAGGGCTCAAGGAAGCCCGATCCTGACCTCTGCTATGGGAGGGGGGTCAGCAAGGAGGGAGGCACTTGCCAAGGTGCTGAGCCTGCCCCGACGGCCCCTTGGTGTGCAATCAGCTACGGGCCTTTGCATTTTCCACTGGACGGCTTCCATTTTTTTCTTCCTCTGCCCAGCAGGCCAAAAGGTGGTGCCTGCTCCTAGCTCAGAGCCATTTTGAGTTAAAATAGGTTGTTTAATTAGTGCCCCTGGTGTCCCCCTGAAAAAGCCCTGGTTATGGGCCTCTGTAGCCGCTGCTTAAAAACCTCCGAAGAAGGCAAACCAGTTGGCTCTCAGTAGAAAGAATTATTTGTCTTTCATCAGTAGCCTAAAGGTTTTGACAGTACAAGTGGGGACCTGCAAGAAACATGCGGGAGCAGCTATCCCATTCCCACCCACCTCTGCTTCTACCCCTCTCCCCCTCCTCCTTTCACACTCT